>NW_007220814.1:0-9877 GCF_000164805.1 Carlito syrichta | reverse complement strand
TGGAGATTACTATTTCCTGATCAAATAAGGGACAAGAAGTAAATTTACTGCCGTCTAAAACAACATAAAAAAGAGAGAAAGGTGTACTTTCCTCAGTGTACTTTTTTGCCTGTTGTGCTGAAGTCAGGTAGTTGCAGGTATTGGGGTTTATTTTTGGATTTTCTGTTCTGTTTCATTGGTATAGGTGTCTGCTCTTGTACCAGTTCCATGCTGTTTTGGTTACTAGAGCCTTGTAGTATAATTTGAAGTCAGGTAAAGTGATGCCTCCTGCTTTGTTATTTTTGCTTAGGACTGCTTTGACTATTTTGACTCTTTTTAGTTCCATACGGGTTTTTGGGTTTTTTTTTCTAATTCTGTGAAAATAACAAGTGGTCCTGGGAAAGCTGGATGGCTACATGAAGAAAAATGACACTTAACCTCTATCTCTCACCATATTCAAAAATTAAATCAATATGGACTAAAGACTTAAATGTCTGCTCTGAAAACATAAAAATTCTAGAATAGCACCTAGGACAAACTCTTCCAGACACTGGCCTAGACAAAGAATTTTTGGCAAAGAAATAGCAAATGCAAGAAAAACAAAAATAAATAGGTGGGAACTTCATTAAATTCAAAAGCTTCTGCACAGCAAAAGAAATAATCAGAATAAATCGGCACCCTACAGAATGTGAGAAGAGGTTTCGAAAATACATCTGGCAAGGACTAATATACAGAATCAAGAAAGAAGTAAAAAAAAATCAGCAAGACAAAAGCAAATAGCTCCATTAAAAGGTGGGCAAATTGCATGAATAGAAATCCCTCAAAAGAAGATATACAAATGGTCAACAAGATGAAAAAATGCTGAACATCACTCATTATCAGGGAAATGCAAATTAAATGACATAGCCCCTTCTGCCAGTTAGGATGGCCATTATTTAAATATCAAAAAACAACAGATGCTGCTAGGGAAGCAGTGTAAGGGAATGTTTATACACTGTTCCTGGGAGTGTAAACTAATGCAATCTCTATGCAAATCAATATGGAGATTTCTCAAACAGCTAAAAGTAGATCTACCATTTAATCCAGTAATCCCACTACTTGGTATCAACCCCAAAAAGACACTGCACTCATATGTACATCACAGCACAATTCACAATTCACAATTTTAAAAATGCGGAATGAACCTAAATTCCCATCAACTGGTAAGTGGATACTCTATATTTGGCGCGCGCGCGCACACACACACACACACACACACACACACACACACACACACACACACACACCATGGAATACTATTCTGCTATGAAAATGAATGAAATAATGTCTTTTGCAGCAACTTGGATGGAACTGTGGAGACCATCATCCTAAGGGTAGTAACACAGCAACAGAAAACCAAATGCCGCATGACAGCTAAACGAAGGAATTGCAAAGGAATATGGAATGGCATAACGGACACTGAAGACTCAGAAGGAGGAGAGAAGGAATGGGGTAAGGATGAAAAATCACATCCTCACAAGTTAAAAAGTGCACAAGTAGGGATGGAGGGCCCACTTAAAGCCCAGACTTCTTTGCCACGACACAACACATCCATGAAATCAAAAATCATTTGGACTCCCTTAAGCCATTAAATTATGCACATTAGTAGTTAACCAACTCTTGATCATAACCCTAAAAGCTTATGCCAAAAGAGAAGTAGACAAGTGGAATGTCATCAAACTGAAAAGCGTTTGCACAGCAACAAAAATCATCAAGAGAGTGCGGAGTCTACCCACAGAATGGGAAAAAGTATTTCCTAACTGTATAACTGGCAAACGCCTAACATCGGAAATCTACAAGGAACTCAAATGAGTGGAAAGAAAAAAAAAACCAGCCCTATTAAAAAGTGGGCAAAAGACACAAAAAAACACATCTCAAAAGAAGACATACAAACAGCCAACAGATACTTGAAAAAAATGCTGAGCCTCACTCATTTGAGAAATGCAAATCAAAACTACACTGAGATACCACCTCACTCCAGTCAGGATGGCCATCAATAATTAGTCAAAAAACAAGAGATGCTGGCGAGAGTGCGGAGAAAAGACAACGCTTCTACACTGTTGGTGGGTGTGCAAACTAGTTCAACCTCTATGGAAAACAGTGTGTGGCCCGTTTTAAAAGAACCAGATATCGACCTCCACATGACCCAGCAATCTCCCTACTGGGAATATACCCAGAGGAACTCAAATCACTCTACAAAAAAGATATTTGTACATGCAAGTTTATTACTACATTATTCACAACAGCAAAATCATGGAACCAATCCGCCTGGCCATCTAAAGTAGACTGGATAAACAAAATGAGGTAGATATATATGATGCAGTATTACACAGACATAAAGAAGGACACAATTATGGACTTCGCAGCAAATTGGATGGATTTAGAGTCTATCATACTCAGCGATCTGTCACAGAAACAAAGAACTGAATACCACATGTTCTCACTGATAAGTAAATCCTGAACAATTATCACAATTCTACAAGAGAGGATCAGCAGTAGTGGGACACCTCTGGGGAGAGGGGGACACGTAACATCACCAAGGGCACCTGATCCAAAACCCAAGGAAGTGAGGACCAGTCAGAGGCCCAAACGTCACCTGCACATAGATTACTTACGTATCTAATCCTGACTTGTAAACCACATCTTTATAATACAATAAAATTTTTAAAATATTAAAACTAGAAAAAATATGTAGGAGAAAAAAAGTCTAGCTCAAAATGCATAGTTTTGAAGGACTCTGAATCCTTTTCAATAGATTTTGTTTGAAGAACTCTGCAACCTTCCCAACACAGCTATGCCAATTTGCACATTGGTCAATGCATGACAGTTACCTGTGAGAGAGGGAAACAAATGAGAAGAGTTCATCCACTGTCCAGCCAACTCCTCAGAGAGAGAATATGAGCTTCAGTGTTAGGAATGGGAACCCAGGCAAAGCCTGGCAGTTCTCATATAAACTGATAAAAATAGAAAAAAACAGATGATCACCTCAACAGATGCAGGGAAATGTGTGACTAAATCTAACATCCATAGCCGAAAAATAATAACAGCAAATAAGGCATCCCAAAGTACATTACCAACTGGTTGAAGGGCACCTACAAAAAACTACAGCTAATATTAGACTTAACTGTGAAAGTTCTGTTTGCTGAGATAAGGAGCCAGGCAAGGCAGTTTGCACTCATCGTTTCTATGAAACCATTATGCTGAATTCAACTAATAAAATCAGTTGATAAAATCCTGCTTTATGAATTGAAATCTTACATGAACAAAATCAAGAAAGCCCGCCAGCTTCAACTATAAACATTTGAAGTAGCTATAATGCTTGCACCATAATTTAATGACCTTGTTGGCATAGACAGTCATAGGGCATAATGAAAAAATATATAAACTGAATGATAATAATAATGCAGACTATAATTCAATATATATGAAAAAGCCACCCACAAAATCCTACAAATGATAACTGATGATACTCTTCTTAGTACCAATATAACAGTCGTGTCATTGAGACTGGTAACGTTGGCTATAGTACTAACACTACTAGTATTAATACTAGAAATAATAAAAAGGAAAATTTGATGAATGATTAGAGACCCGGTAGATATGTAGATCAGACTTTTCATACAGAGTTCCACATTTCCCACCTACAAGAAATTTGTGCGAAAGAAACACTTTAGAGGTGTAAAGTTTGGTTTGTCATGAAGATTGAGGAAATGAATGGAATACACATTCGGAAACTGTAAAAGCACAGAAATGAACAAATAATCACAGTATCGCAATGACAGTACCTACTAGGTCTCTTAAATAGGACAAAAGTCTCATCTGCAACCTCATTATTTAACTGCCTTTCGGGATCGCTGTTTAAAGCATTTAATAGTGTGGCTATGTGGCAAGATTTTTAAAAAACGTTTAGAAAAATCCTCTAAGGTTTCTCATCCAAATAGCACTAAGTGAAAAGTAATGAAGAAGTACAGCAGTGGGATCAAAAGGTACTCTACAAAAATCAGCATGCACCTTGGCCACGATGAGTTTTGATGACAAAAATAAGAAAATCTCGAGGCAGACAAAATATATGCAACTGCTATATATAACTTCATCATATGCTTCCCAGCCACCTACGGAAAGTTAGCACGGTTGCCTGCTGCCAAGAACAGAAAAAGTAGACGAATTGACTAGGTACTAATATGAGGAGATAAGCAAGATCTTCTCAGGCAGGGGGCTTAATACACATTTGTGGATCCTTTCACTAAATCTGGATAGGTCTTTGTCATGCAAAATTAAATGCCTTGAAACATAACGCTGTTTTCTGCCTGAATAAAGTAATATGCTTAAAACACTTCTGAGAGAGAAAATATGTAAAATAGGTCTATAACTGTTGTCATGATCAGCATGTTTATTCGTACACCCTTCAACTCAAATCCATTAGCAACAAAGAAATGTTCTCTTCAGAAATTACTCACCAACACACCACATGGCAGTCTTTGAAAACATTCTATTAGGGAAGATTCACATCTAGCCTTCCTTTGCCCGTGGTTAGTGCCTCTGTCTCTCTCGTCACCCTGGGGTCGAAGTGGCTGACAAGACCCATCGTATCCACTAAAAGCAAACCTGTGAGGTTGCTGATGACTCACTGCTTGGACAACACTGAGTGAAGACGAACATGCAACGTTAACTTTGCAGAACACATCCAAATTAACCTCAGAAACGACGACAACAACAAAAAGAAGTCATTTTGCTATGGGTCCTCGGATCTCTGACCTAATAAAAGGTGATTATTAAACATCTTATTATTTCCAAAGTAGCAGTAACCCTCCTCCTCCTCCTCCCCCCCTCCTCCATTACTACTACCACCACCATCACTAGTATTGTTTCCAAGGGATGAAGGAGGAGCAGCAGTTACATGTCTTCGGGGTGACTTACATTGCATGCAATGTCCAGGAGGCCTGGAGGTGGATTCTCTCCTTCGGCCCTCACAACAAACATGTGCCTGTGAATGTTTTACTGACTCACTGCCACAGGTTTGTTGGGAGGATGGAAGAGACAGCGTTTGGAGATACTTCTGGAACCCACAAAGCAACAGAGAGGCTAGGCAGTTAGAGTACAACCACACAACATTAAATACCTAAAATAAATGAGGACATGCTAATTTCCTATTTAAGCCTACTGAACTGTGCTTTCTCTTCCATCTCTATTAGTGCTAATTCCCTGGTTCTGCAGATGAGGATTGGAAAATCTAACAGGGTCTGGCAGCAAAGCTCTACCAATCCACTGTGAGAACACAGGCTCCTCGAAATTTGCAAACCACCAGGGATGATGTAGAATGAGGCTGTATTTACCTAAATAATTCTGAAAATATAGCCTATCATCCCCCATCCAGAAATATGTAAAGGATGACAAACAAAAGATAGCTCAAACTGGGAAGAGATAAAGAACAAGTTAAAAAAATTCGAGAAAAGTCCTTTAACTCAGGATGGTATGACCCAGACGTGAGAATAATATCAAGCACCCTAAAAGAAAAGTGCTTTGGGAACCGTAAGAAGAAAACCAAGGTGCCATCCCCCTGTTTCGGTCTTGAATTATAAGGCACTGAATAAAGGGATGATATATTATCAGTCTTTATATGTATATGTGTGTGTCTGTGTGTGTGTGTGTGTGTGTATTATATATCTCTCTCTAATTCATAAAACTGGCAAGATTTCTCAACTACAATGGTCTAAAATATAGTGACAAGTGATAGAGAGTTGGGGTTAGCAGCAGATGTATAAATACATATCACCTGTTCACCAGAACCAGTAAGTCAACAAAGTCATATGAATGGATTTCTAATCAAAAGGGAAAGAAACAAAAAACTTCTAGGAATGCATTCAACATATCTTTTCTAGGCATCTATGAAAAGCAGAGCACAATAATCTCAAGGAAAAAATGGTTTGCATAAGTTTTGATGAATACTAATCAGGAGTGGAGCAAGTTCTATTTTTTCATGATACTGATTTCGCTCAAAACCATTCATAGCTATTCCGTAAAATAAACTGGAGATTATACTCAAAGAAATTTGAGGAGATGTTGTTGCTCTTTTAGCATCATGTCCATTTTCCTATATCTTTAGAAACTACAAATTATTTTTAGTTACATGTTTGCACTGTGTACTGGCGAAAAAGTCTGTCAAAGTGTACCCACCACTACCACCTGTGCACATTGTACCTGACAGGTGTTTTGTTTTTTTTTTTTTTTTGTGGTGCCTCTGCCCTCTTCCCTCCTCCTTTGGGGTTTTTAATTTTGATGGTTCAGATTTATCAATTTTCTTTTTATTTATGATGCTTTTGGTGTCGAGTTAAGAACTGACAAGCTGTAGCTCCTGAAGACTCCCTATTTTTAAAATAAACTTGATTTTCTTAGAGTAGCTTTAAGTTTATAGCAAAACTTAGAGAAAGTACCGAGTTCCCATATAGCCTTTGTTCCCATACATGCACAGTAGACCTGAGGTGCAGTGTTCTTCAACATAAAACCATGTAAAAAAACTTTTCAGAAGAGATTGGTCTCCCACCCACTATTGTTAGTCTCGGACTCCAAGAACCAACTGAGAAGAGAAACACCAACCACCTGTGCAATATTCATTCAGGAAAACACTCCTCCTCAAGATTCCTCGCTCCCATCCAATCACGAGAAGAAGTCAGCTGGTAAAACTCCAGGGAAACCTGAAAATCACACATACAGCCTCTCTGAACCAACCTGCCTGATCCCCCAGCACGGTGCTGTCTCCTATAAAAGGTTTCATGTCCCTCAAATACAGAGGTAATTTTAGCCCAATCTAGACAGCAGAGCAGTCATGCAGGGAAACAGAACACACTCTTTTCAAGGTCCTATTCATCTGCCAAGCCCAAGTTAAAACGTTACCTCTTCTAAGAGTCTTTCTCAGATGCATAAAGTCAGGAGCCACCTCTCTTTCTCTCACAAAGTTTCATGGGTAGATCCTCCTCCGAATGCACTCTAGCTTATGTCTATATCTATATCCTCGTCTGTCTGTCTATCTATCTATCTATCTATCTATCTATCTATCTATCTATCTATGTATCTATCTATCTACCTACCTTTCTATCTATCTATCTAAATCTAGTGGAATGGTAAATTTTAACTAATAGACAAATGCTTTACTTCTCATCAATATCATTTTGTGGTGAGTACATTTAGCCTCCATGCGCGTAACAGTTTACAAAAATATGATATTTCAACATTAACTACAGTCAACTTGCCGTACAATAGGTCTATTGAACAACAGAATACGATTCGGTCATCAAAAAGACATCTTGTCATTTGCGACAACCCGGATGAAACTAGAGGACATTACGTTAAGGAATGCAAGCTAGGCACAGAAAGACAACTACCACATGATCTCACTCATGTGTGGCATATTAAAAAGTTGCTTTAATACAAGTACAGAGTGGAATTGTGGTTACCAGGAGCTGGGTGGTTATTGAGGGAACAAATGGGGGAGATGTTGTACAAATTATACATATTTACAGTTAGATGGAAGAGCTAAAGTTGTCATTTTATTTTCATGCCCAAAGTTCTCCAGACGTTTACACTTCAGTAATAAAACTTGACAAAGCTACATGTGGCAACACCCTGCTAAATCATGATGTCAGAACTCAGTTCTCTGGAAAATATGAACACTTGCAACAGGAGACTTCAGAATTGCTAATGACTTAAAGCTCTTAACAGATGAATTAGGTGGAATGATGCTTTACTGAAAACTGGTAAAATCCTATAGATGTCATCATGCCAGAACTGTCTCAAAAATGACGAGTAACGTGAAAGTCAAAGTAGCGAGGAAAAGGCACTATGCAAGAGCTACTTGTCTCTTGGACACAGGCCACTTGAATATCTCAGGATTTGGTAACATTTGATATTTCAAAATTTCTGTTTCCAGATCAGATGGGGACCCAGGGACCAAAGTTACCTGCTGTCTAAAAGAACAAAAAAACTGGAGCAAGGAGTCCTTTCCCCGGTGTGTGCTTTCGTCTGCTTTGTCAAAGATCAGTTGGTTATGGGTATTTGGGTTTGTTTCTGGAGTCTCTATTCTGTTCCACTTGTCTATGCACTTGCTGCGGTACCAGTAACATGCTCTCCGGGTTCCTACAGACTTGAAGTCAGTTAGCGGGATGCCTACAGCTTTGTTCTTTTTGCTTAGGAGTGCTTTGTTATTTGGGCACTTTGGGGGTTGACCTTTAGGATTGTTTTTCTAATTCTGTAAGAATAAAAAATAGTGCTGGGAAAACTGGATAGCTACCTGCAGAAACATGGAACTTGATCCCTATCTCTCATCATCTAAATAATTAAATCAATATGAATTAAATAGTCAAATGTCAGGCATGAAACATGAAAATCCTAGAAGAAAACCTGGAAAAAACTATTCTAGACGTTGGCCTAGACAAATAATTTGTGGATAGGATCCCAGTAGCAAATGCAACAAACACAGAAATAAAGAAGTGAGACTTACACTAAGGAGTTTCTGCACAGCAAAGGAAATAATCCACAGAGTTAACAGGCAACCTACAAAATGGGGTAAGATATTCAAAAATGATACAAACAAAATCTCTCAAAAGAAGATATACAAATGGCCAAAAGCTGTAAGAAAAGACATCACTATCCATCAGGGAATGAAAATTAAAACCATGATGACATACCACCTTATATCAACAAGAGGGGTCATTATTTAACAATAAAAAAACCAACAGATGTTGGCATGGATGTGGTGAAAAGAGAATGCTTATATACTGCTGGTGAGTGTGTAAAATGTTATGACCTCCATGGAAATAGATATGTAAATTACTCAATGGAATAAAAGTAGCTATTACCATTCAATCTACCAATCCCACTACTTTGTATCCACCCAAAAGAATAGAGGTCGTTAAAAAAAAAAAAAAAAAAAAAAAAGACTCCTGCAATTTTTGTTCATCACAGCACAATAAAGATGTGGGAAAAAAAACTATGTCCACCAAATGATCAGAGGATAGTTATATACATATATTTATGGTGTTGCCAAAAATGTATATACATTTTAAGAGATGTTATCTAAGCATTACGTTTTGAAGTTGAATTAAATTATGGTAGCAATGTGTACTATGATGTCTGCTCAACTGTGCTTCCACCATTTTTTTTGACTGTCCTGCCTATCACAAGGTGACACCAGCACTCATTTGATTAATGCCAAGTTTTGAGCGAATGTCATATTTAAATTGTGTATACATTCTAGGCATTCTATTATACACACACACACATACACACTCACACAACATAGAATACTTTTCAGCCACGATAAAGAATGTAACCGTGTCTTTTGCAGCAACTTTGAAGGCACTGGAGATCATCATCCTAAACGAAGTAACGCAGGAACAGAAAACCAAATCCCACATGTTCTCACTTATAACTGGGAGCTAAAGCTAAACTACAGAACTGAAAAGGTATACAGAATGGCATAATGGACACCGAAGATTCAGAATGGGGAGACTGGGAGGGAGAGTAAGGATGAAAAATCACCTAATGGATATAACGTGCACAGCTGGGGATGGAGGGCACACTTAAGGCCTAGACGCTTTGCCACTATACAACGCGTTCAATGTATCCAAAAACCATTTAACCCCACCAAAGTCATTGCAATTAGTTGTTTTTAAAAACTGAAGAAAATACAGAGAAAAAATGTTTTCAGCTCTAGAAACATGGTTTTGAAGGACTTCTCATCCTCTTCAATACATTTTGTTTGGAGGACTCTGTATCCTTCTCAACAAATGTATACCAATTTGTACATCAGTCAACACATGACAGTTATCCGTGAGAGAAGAGAAACAAATGAGAACAATCCATT
>NW_007220813.1:0-760 GCF_000164805.1 Carlito syrichta | reverse complement strand
AAAAACACATACATACACAATATAACAGATTACGTAACTGGGAATTTAAACACATTGCAGTGAGCAAGTCCTGTATTAGTTATTTCTCTCAAATGCATTCCTATCCATAACCAGCACAATTTATATTCTTTGAAAAATATTTAAAAACTATTCTTCTAATGTTTTCTCCTGATGCATATCAAAGCTATTATAGTTATACAAAAAATGAAAAATGTGTATAGTCTGCTACATGAGATCCTAAATAACATTTTTAAGTGCTTATGATCATCAGTATAAGGTAATTATACCTGACAAAATCAGAGTTTCAAAAAAAATGCCAATAACTGAGGGACATGTTAAATGAAGCAGATGACTGCACAACCCCTGATGAGCTGACAGTTCATACAAACTTGAGATGAGATGCACCAGTTCTAGGAATATAGGTAACTCTAGGTGAATTATCTCTGACAATGTGAAATGTGAGATGTCAATTGAGTGAATACTGCAATTTGTTGTACAAAAAGAAGTAGTTATCTTTCTGGAATCACCAGAAAAAATAAACAGAATCGGTCAATAGCTAAGGAAATGAGATGAGAAGGAAAGACAAAAACCAAAATTATCTTCCCTGTTTTTCAGCAGTAATCATTCAGCAAAAATAAAAAGAGTAAAAATATATTTAAAACATAAATGCAACAAAAGTTGCTAAAATAAGTAAACTTTTCATACATTAAGGCATACAAAACTATATAGCTTCTTTAATTTGACATGGCATAGCTCTGCT
>NW_007220812.1:0-2847 GCF_000164805.1 Carlito syrichta | reverse complement strand
AAAACTATTCTTCTAATGTTTTCTCCTGATGCATATCAAAGCTATTATAGTTATACAAAAAATGAAAAAATGTGTATAGTCTGCTACATGAGATCCTAAATAACATTTTTAAGTGCTTATGATCATCAGTATAAGGTAATTATACCTGACAAAATCAGAGTTTCAAAAAAAATGCCAATAACTGAGGGACATGTTAAATGAAGCAGATGACTGCACAACCCCTGATGAGCTGACAGTTCATACAAACTTGAGATGAGATGCACCAGTTCTAGGAATATAGGTAACTCTAGGTGAATTATCTCTGACAATGTGAAATGTGAGATGTCAATTGAGTGAATACTGCAATTTGTTGTACAAAAAGAAGTAGTTATCTTTCTGGAATCACCAGAAAAAATAAACAGAATCGGTCAATAGCTAAGGAAATGAGATGAGAAGGAAAGACAAAAACCAAAATTATCTTCCCTGTTTTTCAGCAGTAATCATTCAGCAAAAATAAAAAGAGTAAAAATATATTTAAAACATAAATGCAACAAAAGTTGCTAAAATAAGTAAACTTTTCATACATTAAGGCATACAAAACTATATAGCTTCTTTAATTTGACATGGCATAGCTCTGCTTGAAAAAGTGTGTGGCGTTTTTCCTTTTTTAATGTTAAGTGGCTAGGAAGTTAACAATAGTTTTCAAAAGTATAGCATAATTAACACATTTGAATTTTGAATGTATTTGCTAGGCTCTCCACTTATGGTGAGGAAGCAATACATTTATTAGGAAAAAGTAACACATTCATTTCTTAACAAAGAAAATTTTATACCATTAGTTTTCTTTGGTACCTTGCATCTTTCTACAGTCACCAATAATTTTTTTCTGTTAACAAATGATGACATTTGCTGAATTTCATTAACAAATACAGTAACAATAAAGACAATAACAGTTACTCATCTTTTATGCATCAGAATACATAATATATATTTGGAGATCATTTCATTTGATTCAGATAACACTCATATAAAATTATTTTCATATCACAGGTTTGTTCTGAGGTCTGAAGTAACATGCAAAATATTCGAGTAACATAAGATATTATATCATGCACATCATTGAGCAGCGTGTCACAGCATTCACTGTCACAGCTATCAAGACTAATTTTAAGACTATAGCCACTCCAATTTAGAGATTACTTAAAACACACAAGCCCTGGGATTTAAGATATTAACCTTGTGTTGCTGTTAGTAGTGAAGATTCAACCCCACTATTATACTGTCCCTCTGTAGGCTTGAGATTTCTCCGTTTTCTGGAGTTTAAGTGGATCACCAAGAGCCAATGTTATCAACAGGGGCAATGCTGCTCCTATCACAGCAAACCTTCTTTTTTCTACCTGAACATTTTGAATCGAGTCTCTCATGCAGACCTAACCTCGTACCTAGATTAATGCAAAAGAATTAATTCATAAGAAACACTGTTAATACTCTTACTGACCCATCAGGGGGCTCGCTGTGCATAGAAGTCAGTACCGTGTCACTGGCACTGCAGAAAAGAAAAGCTTTGTTGCAAGTCCAGTGGCAAAGAGGTAGCAGGAAATGTCCAGATCTGTCTCCCTGATCGGGGAGGCTGAATCGAGTTTATGAAGCATAGGGAAATGCGGCACGATCTCAATAGATCCTGCAACGAGATGATGCCAGGAGGCGTGATCTGATTGTTTTAACATAAGGGGCCAATTTATAAAGTTCTGTGCTGGTGTGTTTTAACTCATTCTTCAGAAAAATCCAGAAATAATTTTCTTCCAATTGTTTCCAACCTACCAGATCCATAAAGTGCCGGAATCCTTCTCAGAACAAAAGTGTTCCTTTGCTCCTTACCAACTATGATGACATCCATGACTGGAGAGTCAAGTTCTCCAATTTTGTACCGTTGGCAGGTAACGGCCAAGGTTCAACTTCACTACTGGAAGCACAGTGGTCCCACTCTCTGGAAACCAATGCTGCGTTGCCTTGATGCCTCAAGTAATACCTACAAGCAGTGCTAACCTCGAAAGACCAAACAAGTTCACCATGATTACTTGAGAAAACATTCAGAAAGTACATGTGAAAAGTGAAAATTCACAAAAATAATAAAGCCATAATAATGTGAAAAGTAAACGCTGGTTAAACCATAACTAACCAAATACCATTTAAAAATGAAGAGTCAATTACTATTGTTAACTTCTTTCCCTATCAAGAAGATTTTAATGCTTCAGGAAAATACTTTGCAAGGCTGCCTGAGAAGCGGACAAAGCCCTTGAATCAAGATCTCAGGGCTCAGTTCATTGAATATTAACCTAGGAAAGAGGAGAGATGAAATGGCTAATGACTTTAAGCACTTAACAAATGCATTAAATTTCATGATATCTTGTAAAATTATTTTTGTGACTCTGTAAGTGTGATCATGAAAATTAGAATGGTAAAATGAGTAGTGTCAAGACATAAGGGTTGGGGAGCAACACAGAATTAATGAAAAGATAGTACGTTTCTTTCTTTTCTTAAAAATACAAAAGAAAAGAGTCGGGGTGTTACTTTATCATCCATGCTGGAGTACAGTGGCGCGATCATGGATCACTGCAGCGTAGACATCCTGGGCTCAGGTGATCTTTCTGCTGCAGCCTCCTGAGTAGCTGAGACTACAGGTACACCTCCATGACTGGCTAATTATTTTTATTTTTATTTTTGTAGAGATGATATCTTGGTATGTTGCCTAGTCTAGTCCAGGTTTCCTGGGTTCCAGAAATCCTCCCATCTTGGCTTCCCTAAATGTTGCATATACCGTGCCTGACCAAAAACAAGTACATTCCTTGTTCACAATCTTGCAGAAAA
>NW_007220811.1:0-5602 GCF_000164805.1 Carlito syrichta | reverse complement strand
AAAAAATAAACAGAATCGGTCAATAGCTAAGGAAATGAGATGAGAAGGAAAGACAAAAACCCAAAATTATCTTCCCTGTTTTTCAGCAGTAATCATTCAGCAAAAATAAAAAGAGTAAAAATATATTTAAAACATAAATGCAACAAAAGTTGCTAAAATAAGTAAACTTTTCATACATTAAGGCATACAAAACTATATAGCTTCTTTAATTTGACATGGCATAGCTCTGCTTGAAAAAGTGTGTGGCGTTTTTCCTTTTTTAATGTTAAGTGGCTAGGAAGTTAACAATAGTTTTCAAAAGTATAGCATAATTAACACATTTGAATTTTGAATGTATTTGCTAGGCTCTCCACTTATGGTGAGGAAGCAATACATTTATTAGGAAAAAGTAACACATTCATTTCTTAACAAAGAAAATTTTATACCATTAGTTTTCTTTGGTACCTTGCATCTTTCTACAGTCACCAATAATTTTTTTCTGTTAACAAATGATGACATTTGCTGAATTTCATTAACAAATACAGTAACAATAAAGACAATAACAGTTACTCATCTTTTATGCATCAGAATACATAATATATATTTGGAGATCATTTCATTTGATTCAGATAACACTCATATAAAATTATTTTCATATCACAGGTTTGTTCTGAGGTCTGAAGTAACATGCAAAATATTCGAGTAACATAAGATATTATATCATGCACATCATTGAGCAGCGTGTCACAGCATTCACTGTCACAGCTATCAAGACTAATTTTAAGACTATAGCCACTCCAATTTAGAGATTACTTAAAACACACAAGCCCTGGGATTTAAGATATTAACCTTGTGTTGCTGTTAGTAGTGAAGATTCAACCCCACTATTATACTGTCCCTCTGTAGGCTTGAGATTTCTCCGTTTTCTGGAGTTTAAGTGGATCACCAAGAGCCAATGTTATCAACAGGGGCAATGCTGCTCCTATCACAGCAAACCTTCTTTTTTCTACCTGAACATTTTGAATCGAGTCTCTCATGCAGACCTAACCTCGTACCTAGATTAATGCAAAAGAATTAATTCATAAGAAACACTGTTAATACTCTTACTGACCCATCAGGGGGCTCGCTGTGCATAGAAGTCAGTACCGTGTCACTGGCACTGCAGAAAAGAAAAGCTTTGTTGCAAGTCCAGTGGCAAAGAGGTAGCAGGAAATGTCCAGATCTGTCTCCCTGATCGGGGAGGCTGAATCGAGTTTATGAAGCATAGGGAAATGCGGCACGATCTCAATAGATCCTGCAACGAGATGATGCCAGGAGGCGTGATCTGATTGTTTTAACATAAGGGGCCAATTTATAAAGTTCTGTGCTGGTGTGTTTTAACTCATTCTTCAGAAAAATCCAGAAATAATTTTCTTCCAATTGTTTCCAACCTACCAGATCCATAAAGTGCCGGAATCCTTCTCAGAACAAAAGTGTTCCTTTGCTCCTTACCAACTATGATGACATCCATGACTGGAGAGTCAAGTTCTCCAATTTTGTACCGTTGGCAGGTAACGGCCAAGGTTCAACTTCACTACTGGAAGCACAGTGGTCCCACTCTCTGGAAACCAATGCTGCGTTGCCTTGATGCCTCAAGTAATACCTACAAGCAGTGCTAACCTCGAAAGACCAAACAAGTTCACCATGATTACTTGAGAAAACATTCAGAAAGTACATGTGAAAAGTGAAAATTCACAAAAATAATAAAGCCATAATAATGTGAAAAGTAAACGCTGGTTAAACCATAACTAACCAAATACCATTTAAAAATGAAGAGTCAATTACTATTGTTAACTTCTTTCCCTATCAAGAAGATTTTAATGCTTCAGGAAAATACTTTGCAAGGCTGCCTGAGAAGCGGACAAAGCCCTTGAATCAAGATCTCAGGGCTCAGTTCATTGAATATTAACCTAGGAAAGAGGAGAGATGAAATGGCTAATGACTTTAAGCACTTAACAAATGCATTAAATTTCATGATATCTTGTAAAATTATTTTTGTGACTCTGTAAGTGTGATCATGAAAATTAGAATGGTAAAATGAGTAGTGTCAAGACATAAGGGTTGGGGAGCAACACAGAATTAATGAAAAGATAGTACGTTTCTTTCTTTTCTTAAAAATACAAAAGAAAAGAGTCGGGGTGTTACTTTATCATCCATGCTGGAGTACAGTGGCGCGATCATGGATCACTGCAGCGTAGACATCCTGGGCTCAGGTGATCTTTCTGCCGCAGCCTCCTGAGTAGCTGAGACTACAGGTACACCTCCATGACTGGCTAATTATTTTTATTTTTATTTTTGTAGAGATGGTATCTTGGTATGTTGCCTAGTCTAGTCCAGGTTTCCTGGGTTCCAGAAATCCTCCCATCTTGGCTTCCCTAAATGTTGCATATACCGTGCCTGACCAAAAACAAGTACATTCCTTGTTCACAATCTTGCAGAAAAGTATAAAAAGAAGAATGAGAGCAAACACACACACACACACACACACACACACACACACACACACACACACACGCTAGGCATAACGATATATTGTTTCCAAATATCTGTAGAGAAAAGAGTCAATTGTTCTCGAAGAAACCAAAGACTAGATAGTATACCTATCATAAACCTATATCAGGGGATGAGCTAGATCTATTTTGATAGCTCTTCCTAAACATTGGGATCAGCTCCCACCGCCCATCGGTCATCTTTAGATTTCAGGGACACAGAAGTTGATGTGACTATCATAATTCTACTGGCAATGACATTTTCTCATTTCTGCAAATGAACTTCTTAGTGGCAATATTTAAGTCTCACATACACCCAATCTTCATTTTCATCAACAAGGATTACCTCAGAAAAGTCGACTAGTATGAAGGAAGCCATTGATTTTGGAAAGTCCCAGGATATCCCTGGACAGGAACACTGAGTAATAATTGACTTGCTCCCATGTGTGATACTCACAAGAGTTAGAAACTTGCTCAAAGTGACAGTAGTGGGGTTCATTAGTCATAATACTTAAAAAAAAGGGAGGGAGAAAAAGGAGTGGGAGAATGAGAAGGAAAAGAAGAGTACTTAGAGGAGGCACAGGACCGAGGATAAGGGAACACAGAGAAGAATGGAAAGCCAAAAGAAGAGGAAGAAGAAAATGAAGGAGTAATAGGAAAAGAACAACAGGAACGAGATGTAAGTAACTTACGCGGCAGGCAATGTACTCGGGCTTTTATGTAGATGTTCTCATTTAACCCTCATGGCAAACCCATGTCACTGAATCTTCTACAAACTCACTAACAGGTTTGTTGTGAGGCTTAATAGGGAAACATGTGAAGATATTTTCAGAGCTTAAACAGTAACAGAGAAGCAAAGATATACTGTGACAACATATGCGTAATTTGGCATACCTAAAAAAGATAAACTACTTATGACATGAATTTCCCATTTACCATCTATTCACCTACCCACTAGATGCAAGATTTTCGGTAATCCTACTAGTTATAATTCACCATCTCTAATCACTTTTATTTATTTAAATTAAATGTCCACATTATTTTTGCTGCTTCAAACACATACTAGAACAATATAAGAGCTGGCAGCAAATTCCTTCCAAATTCGTTGTATGGTAGAAACTGTTTCAGAACAGACGTTTCCCCTTCCGACCAATCCACTAAAATGATCCTCATACTCAGGGAATAAATGGTTCTAGTTTCCATTGAGTGCACGTACCTGTCAAGACCCGATTTTTCAGGGCATTTTGCTACCGCAAGACCTGGAATGTAGAGCTGATCTGGAGAAACTAACCTAGTTTATCTTCAAACAAAGGTGATTAACAACTAGCATTAGCAATAGATTGCATTAAGTTTTATGATAAGCTCATAATGCACTCAGTAATTGAGAATACAATCATCAAAGACAATAACGACAAGTTCAGGGGAAAAGAAGGAAATAATATGTCTATTCTGTAGATCCTAATATTGGATGTAAAAATATGGAAAGATTATTGCTTGCTATTAAAAAGACTTCAAAAGGCTGGGCTCGGTGCTTCAGCCTGTATTCCCTGCACTTTGGGAGGCCAAGGTGAGCAGATTGCCTGAGCCCCTGAGTTCGAGACCAGCCCAGGTAACATGGCGAGACCTCGTCTCTACAATAAGTAAAAAATTAGCCGGGCATGGTAGTGCATGCCTGTAGTTCCAGGTACTTGGAAGGCTGAGGCGGAAGCATCACCAGAGCCCAGTAGGTCGACGCTGGGGTGACTGTGAGTGTGCCACTACACTCTAGCCTAGGTGACACAGTGAGACTCAATCTCAAAAATAAAAAAATAAAAAATAAAGAAGCCAACAAGGCAACCCTGTCTTGCTTGGATGGATATGTGGACATTCATAAACACAAACACACACACACACACACACACACACACACACATCTCTCAGCATGAATATCCACGTAGTATTCTGGAGAGTAAGCAAACAGTATAGCAATGGTCAGAGTGACTTCCAGTATTCATCTGAAAAATATAAATCACAAAAGTAGAATGGTCTGAAAAATTATGAGTAGTGCCAAGAGGAAAGATAGTGTAAAAAATAAATATGCACAAAATGAGGAAGTGCCTCCTGCACAAGAAGTAATCAGTCAGAAAAGACAATGAATATAAGAACGAAAGCAAGATAAATTAATGTGAATATATACATATAATTACTATGCATAAATATATCGTATTATGTCCAGACATTTATGAATAAAATAGTACATCTGTCCAATGAACCCACCACTGGATCGCATAATCCATTAAGCACCTCTACCAGTGTGTGGCCAATAGATGCTGCGAGGACATTCCTTGATCAGTTGGAGGTCAAGTCCCTGCAAAGTGTCTACCTGAGGGCTCACTATCTCAGGACAGAAGGGAACAAACCTGGATTAAAACAAATGCTTTCAGTCGGGGGAGGGGAAAAGGAGCACAGAAGAAAGAGCAAGGACCCTTCAATTCTCGTTTGGCTTGAATAATTCAGACAGCACTTACCTAAGGTGATGTACTATATTGAAGGTGAGTTGCTTGCTTATAATACTGGAGTCCGAAGAATATGCAGGTAGTAATCTAGGTATAAAATAGCATCCACAGAAAAACTATGAGCGGTAGCAAGCCATACTGGAATACTGACCAGAAAGATGAAAAATATATTCTAATATCAAGAGTTCCTTTATAATCAGCAATAATCAAATAGACGGGGAAGAAGAAACATTCAAAACACAATAAATTCTTCATTAAAATGTCGATGCCCATAATAAGAAAAAATTTAAGCTTAGCAAAAAATTTTAAACATCTTGAATCCTTAAGTGGCCATTTTCAATTTCAGGCCCTGGATTCAGTCATTTAATTACAATGTTCATTTAAGAATTCGGAGCTATTGTCGTGGAACACAACTGGTAGTTGCAATGAAATAATTTTAAAAGTTATACCTTAAAATGTAAAAACCTGTTGTCCAAAAGAATAATCAGGGAGTAATCATATCAAGTTAAGAAACTCTACATATGGACAATATTACAACCACATATCAAGTCATAAGAATGTCCTCAGTATACGTGACTACACATCGATATACCTGTGTTT
>NW_007220810.1:0-828 GCF_000164805.1 Carlito syrichta | reverse complement strand
AGAGATGTGTAAAATAAATTCCTAGCTTTTCTCTTAACAAGATAATTTCATATATGTTGAGGACATACATGAAGATAACTAGAACCATTTTCAAAGGTTCTGAAAGGTAGGTTGACTAAATTGATATATACACCTGAACCTAGATGAAGAGTAAGTACTGCAAATAATTTTTCTCAAACTAATACATGATTGGCAGCAATTGCACTGCAAATTTCTATGTAATTTGAGAAGGAAATTGATTATGTAAAGTTAAAGTTTATCTGAAATTATACAAGGCAAATTTTTAAATCACAAAAATTAAGAGTAAAAGGGGATACTTTGACTTCACAGTCTCATTCAGCCATCATCGCTGTCCAGTTCCAGACCCTAGCTTTGTAAAACAAATAAATGTCATTTCGTGGGGAAAAAAAAGGGGGATACTTGTCATGTTAAATAGTGTGATAAATTACAGTAAAGATTCGACCAGAGAGTGGTAAAGAGCTCAACACATTCAAGGGTTCAAGCGGGAAAAAAAGCCTGTTGTTTCAGATGAAACAGTAGAGACAAAAAGTACCCTACAAAAATCAACATGCACCATGTCCACACTCAAATCAGTATGCATGATTAAAATCAGAAGACAATCACAACAGAAAAATACAAACAATCGCTATATAGAACTACATCATACACTTCCTAGACAACTATGGAAAGGTAGCAGGGTTTTCCCAAAGAACAGAAAAGCTGGACTAACTAACTCGGGATTTATATCAGAGATAAGCAAGATCTTCTTCAAGGCAGAGGCTACACAGATTTGTGGATTGTTTCATTAAATCCTCTATAGGCCTTTGG
>NW_007220809.1:0-9805 GCF_000164805.1 Carlito syrichta | reverse complement strand
CTGAAGGGTCATGAAAAAGTCACTTAACATTTATAAGCTACTTATTTTTCTACTGCTAAAGGGAAGATGTTATGCCCTTTATGTTAAGAATCGCAATTATAAAGCAGTAATAAAATTATTTACGGAAGCATTCTCAAAGACTATGAGGGGGTTTGGGGCTCTAGGATCTTATATAACCCTCACAACCAACCACATCTCAATACCCAAATAGCAAGATTGCACATCACTGGTTCGTCTTGAAGGTTAAATAAGACAATATATGTGAAATAATTCTGTGATCTACAAAGTATCATAGACACAATGCCAACATCTCACCTTTACATTCCCTCTGCTATATAACACATTACCTCTTTACAAGCAGTACTACCTCCTTGGAAACTTCTTACCTTTCTTGTGGGTTAAGATTAATCACAGGCCAGGCTCGGTGGCTCAGCCTGTAATCCCAGCACTTTGGCAGGCCGAGGCGAGCGGACTGCCTGAGCCAGAGGGTTCGAGACCAGTCTGGGCAACTTGGAAGATCTCGTCTCTACAATACAATTAAAAATAGCGGGGCGTGGTAGCGAGCGTCTGTAGTTCCCGCTACTCGGAAGGCTGAAGCGGAAGGATCGCTGGAGCCCAGAAGGTTGACGCTGGGGTGGCCGGTGCCACTGCACTCCAGCCTGGGCTCAGGAGTGAACTCCAACTCACAAAAACCAACCAACCAACCAAACAAACAAACAAAAAACAAACAAAAAGATTAATCAGAAGTAAACGACAAGTAAATGACAATTGAATGTCATGTAGGATCTGAAGGTCTCTAGAGAATATAAAGGTGAGGGGGCCATCAAGATCACGATACAGAAACCAAAAGCAACATCACTCCAAGGCCTAGATCCTTGAAGTGAACATCCTGTCTATAAAGGGCAAATGTGGACAAATGGGTGAGGCCTGGGTCCCAACTGTAACCATACTCTCTGACCCACCCCCTCAAAATGGAATATGGAGCTTACGTTCAGCTTTGCAGTGACTCACGGACATGGTTATTACCCAAACCACTTACAGAACTGAAGAACATAAACCAAAAATGAAAACTACCATTATGTTGCTTCAGTAAGTTGGGTGGACAAACTTTTAAAAAAAGACCTTGCCTTAGTAAAATCAATAATTAAGTTTAAAACTCATTAGAAAACTACTGATTTGGATAATGGGGAAAAGGTAATTCAGACCAACGTCCCTGCTTTGGACAACTAAGCTAAACAAAATGAACTTGACAACTCTTCTTGAAAGTCTCAAAGACCTAACAAGTGAGGAAATACCTCGCCAAAATCTGGAAGTCAAGACCAAGAAAGGTAATCCAAGTCTCAAAGGTGCTTTGCGCAGATGGCATTTGCTTCCTCTATGACCAGGTTCAAGTCAATCTTCCATACACCTACCTACCAGAGTTACCTTTGGAAAACATTAGTCTATTCTCATCCTCTGCTCAAAATCCTTCAATAGCTCCTCATCCCATTCAGAATAAAATCTCAGCAAAACTCTTGCCTTACAAGAGGTCTTCTGTGATTCTGGATTAAGATGGCCAACATGAGGCAGCTAGAGTGAGTTTCTCCTACAGAGTAAACCAAGATAGGGAGAGCCTCCTCAGCACCCAGAGAGGAACAGATCCAGCAGCATGCCCCACGAGTCTTCAAAGGAGTGATCACAACCACATGGAGCAAAGAAGAAGAAAAAAATCCACCGACCTGGACTGGAACTGGACAGTCTCTTTCCTGCACCACCACAGTCCACCACAGCCTCTGGACACAGTGAGGAAGGTGAGTGACAGGAATCAGGGAGTTCTGTGCCCCTGCCGCAAATCTGCAGGGCTCTGGGCCTTGTGCCACCCCAGTCCCTCACCGGAAACTGCCTTCCCCACCGCCATGGTCTGCCGTGGGGCGGTACAGGAAAAAAGCCTTGAGCGGTGCCAACCACCATTTCCCAGGGACGCCACCCTTGCAGGGTGCAGTGGCTGCTTTCCAACCAGGTTGGGAGGGAACGGGCCCCAAGGGCAAATTTCACAACTGCCTGGGAAGGTTGCCTGAGAGTACCTGTGGCAGGCTGCACCCTGACATGCAGATCACAGATCACCTGAGGCCAAAGTAGGAGCTGGGTGGGATGCATTGCCATAGCAACCTCTCACTCTCCTGGTGAAGACTTCTGGGCCTCCTCTGCACAACAGTGCTTCCCCAGTGGTCTGGGACTCCCTTCTAATCCCCCCTGGGGCAGCTAAGAGTGCAGTCTGTGGGGTGCTTTACCTTCTTACCCCTGCAATACCCCAGGAGGCACAAAACAGATAGAAAACTTGGGAAATCTCCAGAGATTCGCCCTCAGCCTAGGCTGGCTGGGCACTTCGTAATACACATGTCAAAGAACTTACAAAAGTAAACCTATCACACTTACACAAGACTTCTCAGAAGAAACCTTACAGGCCAGAAGGGAGTGGGTTGTATCTTCTCAAACAGAATAACTGTCAGCCAAGGATTTTGTATCCCACCAAACTAAGTTTCATAAATGAAGGAGAAATGAAGTCCTTTACAGAGAAGCAAATGCGGTAGGAATTTAGCACTACTAGAGTGGATCTACAAGAAATATTCAAAGGAGTATTAAATACTGAAACAAAAGGTCAAACTACAACAGTGGTAAAACAGTGGAAACCATAAAGGTCACAGGCTTTATGAAACACCAAAACAATAGAGAACATAAATAAACAAAGCACCCAGAGTGGCAAACAGAATAGTTTTTATTATTATTAACTCTGGACGAAAATGTTCTCAATGACCCCACTAAAAAGAGATAGACTGACAGAACGGATTTAAAAAAAAAGACAACACAAACCAAATATCTGCTGCCTTCAGGAGACCGACTTAGCTCACAAAGACTCCTACAGACTCAAGATAGAGAGGTGGGGAAAAATATTCCACACAAATGAAACCAGAAATGAGTAGCCCTTCTCATATCAGATAAAACAGTAATATATTAACAAACAGTGAAAAACAAAGATGGGTATTACATAATGACAAAGAGATCATTCTAATAAGAAGACATAACGATTTTTGATATGTAATAGCCTAACACCAGAGACCCTAGTTTTATAAAACAAATTCTACTAGACCTAAAAAAAGAGATATACAGCAATACATTAATAGTCGGAGACTTCAACACCCCATTGACAGCAATAGACAGATCCCCAAGGCAGAAAGTCAACAAAGAAACATTGGTGTCAAACAGGACTCTGGAGGAAACAGAACAAACAGCCATCTACAGAACATTCCATCCCCAAACTACAGAACACACATTTTTCTCATCAGCACATGGGACATTCTCCAACATAGGCCATATGATGGGTCACAAATCAAGTCTCAATAAATTTTAAAAAATAGAAATCATATCAAACACCATCTCAGATCACAGTGGAATGAAACTAGAAAATAACTCCAAGAAGAACTCACAAAACTAAACAAAGATATGAAAGTTAAACAAGTTGCACCTGAATAATCCTTGGGTCAACAACGAAATCAAGATAGAAATTGAAAAAATTCCTTGAAATGAATAACAAAAATGAAAGAAGTCATCAAAACCTCTGGGACACAAAGCTGTGCTCATAGGAAAATTTATAACACTTAAGGCCTACATTAATGAGACTAAATGATCACAAATCAACAGCCTAATATCACACCTTAAGGAACTCGAAAAACATGACCAAGCCAAACGCAAAGCTAGCAGAAGAAAATAAATAACAAAGATTAGAGCAGAACTAAATGAAATTGAAATTTTAAGAAACAATATAAAGGATCAATGAAACAAAAAAATTGGTTCCTTGAAAAGATAAATGAAACTGATAGACCACTAGTCAGATTAGTTAAGAAACAAAGAGAAAAGACTCAAACTAGCTCACTCAGAAATGAAGAAGGAAACACTGCAACTGATGTGACGGAAATTCAAAAGATCACCCAAGACTAATATGAACATCGCTATGCAAACAAACTAGACAATCTAGAGAAAATGAATAAATTCTAGGAAACACACAACCCCTCCCAACATTGAATCAAGAAGAAATAGAAAACCTGAAATTCGATCATGAGCAGCAAGATGCAGAGTCATCAGAAGTCTCCCAACAAAAAAAAGTCCAGGACCTGATGGACTCACAGCTGAATCCTGCCAGACCTTTAAAAAAGAACTGGTACCCATTTTATTCAAGCCAATCCATAAGGTTGAAGAGGAGAGAATCCGCCTATTTCATTCTACGAGGTCAGTACCACTCTGATACCAAAGCCAGGAAAAGACACGACAGCAACAACAAAAAAAGAAAGCTACAGACCAAATTCTTTAGGAAAAAAAGGTACAAAAATCCCCAACAAAATATTAGCACACCAAATTAAGCAGCACATTAAAGAAAATAATACACCACGACCAAGTGGATTTTATCCTAGAGATGCAACGTTGGTTTAACATACACAAGTCGATAAACGTGATCTACTACATAGACAGAATTAAAAACAAAAATCATATGATCTTTTCAGTAGATGCAGAAAAAGCATTTGATAAAATTCAGCATGACTTTATGATAAAAACCCTCAGAAAAATAGGCATAGAAGGAACATTCCTCAAAATAAAAGCTATTTGCGACAAATCCACAGCCAATGTCATTCTGAAAGGAGAAAACTTAAACACATTCCCTCTCACATCTGGAACAAGGCAAGGATGCCCACTTTCACCACTACTATTCAACATAGTACTGGGAGTCCTAGCCAGAGCAATCAAGGTCGAAGAAGAAATAAAGCGTATCCAAAATAAAAAAGAAGAAATCAAACTATGTGTGCTGATGACATGATCACATACATGGAGAACCCTAAAGACTCCTGCCAAAGACTCCTGGACTTGATAAATGAATCTGGTAAAGTTTCAGGATACAAAATCAACACACACACAAATCAGTACCACTGCTATACACCAATAGCAACCAAGCTGAGAATCAAATGAAGAACTCAATTACATTTCTAATACCAGTCAAAAAGCTAAAATACCTAGAAATCTGTTTAACCAAGGAGGTGAAAGATTTCTCCAAGGAGAACTATAAAACTCTGATGAAATTGCATCGGACACAAACAAATGGAAAAACATGTCATGCTCATGGATTAGAAGAATCAACATAATTTTTAAATGACCATACAACCCAAAGGAATCTACAGATACAACACAATCCCTATCAGACTACCAAAGTCAGTTTTCACAGAGTTAGAAAAAACAATCCTAAAATTTATATGGAACCAAAAAGAACCAGAATAGTCAAAGGGATACTAAGCAAAAAAAAAAAAAAAAAAGCTGGAGGCATCACATTACCTGACTTCAAAATATACTACAAGACTGTCATAAACAAAATGGCACGGAAGAGGTACAAGAGCTGACACGTGGACCAATGAAACGGAATGGAGAATCCAAAAATAAACCCAAATACCAAAAACCAACTGATACTTGACAATGCAGACAAAAAACACACTGGAGAAAGGACACCCTATTCAACAATGGTGCTGGGAAAATTCAATAGCTACTTGCAGAAAAATGAAACTTGATTCCTATCTCTCTCCATATACAAGAATTAACTCAAGACAGATCGAAGACTTAAACAGCAGTCCTGAAACCATAAAAATCCTAGAGGAAAACCTAGGAAACACTCTTCTGGACATTGTCCTAGGCAAAGAATTTATGACTAAAACCCCGAGAGCAAATGCAACTAAAACAGAAATTAAAAAGTGAGACTTAATTAAACTAAAAAACTTCTGCACAGCAAGAGAAATAATCAACAGAGCAAACAGGCAACCTACTCAATGGGAGAAGATAGCCTCAAACTATACATCTGACAAAGGACTAATATCCAGAATCTACAAAGAACTCAAACAAATCAGCAAGAATACAGCCAATAACCCCATTAAAAATGGACATGAATAGATATCTCTCAAAAGAAGATATACAAATGGCCTACAAACATATGAAAAAATGCTCAACCTAGGAAATTCAAATTAAAACCACAGTGAGATACCACCTTACACAAGTCAGAATGGCCATTATTTAAAAAAAAATGTTGCTGGCATGGTTATGGAGAAAAGGGAACACTTATACACTCTTGGGGGGAGTGTAAATTAGTATACCTCTATGGAAAGTAGTATGGAGATTTTTTTAAAGAACTAAGAGCAGCTCTACCATTTGATCTAGCAATCCCACTACTAGTATCTTCCCGAAGGAACAGAGGACATTAGATAAGAGGCCATTATCTAAAAGATCCCTGCAGCCACATGTTCGTTGCAGCACAATTCACAACTGCAAAGGTGTGGAATCAACCTAAATGCCCATCAACCAATGAGTGGATAATGAAAATGTGGTATACATGCACCATGGACTACTACACAGCCATAAAAAAGAATGAGACCCAACCTCTGCAGCAACATAGATGGAACTGGAGATCATCCTAAGTAAACTAACTCAGAAACAGAAAACCAAACACCACATGTTCTCAATCATAGGTGGGAGCTCAATGGTCACAAAGATGGAAATAACAGACACGGGGGATACCAATAAGAGGAAAGGGGGAAGGGAGGGTAGAGTACAGAAACTACCTACGGGGCTTAATGTTCACTGTCGGGGCAAGAGGCCATCTGAGACCTGATTTCCAGCGCTACACAATATGTCCATGT
Organism: Carlito syrichta; assembly: GCF_000164805.1. Lineage (NCBI taxonomy): Eukaryota > Metazoa > Chordata > Mammalia > Primates > Tarsiidae > Carlito > Carlito syrichta. The sequence continues at coordinate 3,101 of NW_007220809.1, read as the reverse complement.
AACGAATACCCATGTGTACCCCTCAAATCTACAACAATTAAATAAATGTGAGGGGAAAAAAGAAGAGGTCTTCCGTGATCTGCCCCATCCCACACCCTCTAACTCCACCCTCTACCATGCTCACTTTCCCTACTGCTCTTCTTTCTTTCTTAAAAAGATAAAAACAGGAAAACAGTCCTCTAAGCAAGAAACCGTCTGCTTCCAGACAGCTGCTAGGCTTCTCCCATTTCCTCCAAGGCCCTTCTGAAATGCCACTTCACCATCTATGGTCATCCCACCAAGAATGCCTCTGATCTTACTGAGATACAATCTTACCAGAAAGAGCCTTGACGGACCCCTCCCCACTCACTCTCCATACACTGCCATGGCTTTTTTCTTCTTTGAAACGTTTACATTCTTAGGTGTCGGTTTGTTTACTTTCTGCCTCTTGCTATTAGGGCTTTGCACATGTTAGGTACTTAAAAATGTGTGATGATTTAGTCAACAACTCCTAACTGCAGTGTCATTACAAGGATTCAATGATAGCTCACTAGAGGGAATGTGATAACTAACGATGCTGGGTACACTGGATTTCTACAGATCCTAAATCCAGGTAAAACTTCTTTTTATTGCATATGTCAAAATTCATTTATATGAGTTCAAAAGATAAATTTTGAAATGAATCGCATCAAAACCTATTGACTAAAAGGCATGTCACGAAGTACTGTTAGTGAAAACAATTTTCAAAGGATCCCATTTATGTTAAAAATTAACAACTATGTGTGTATGTGCATGCATATACATATATTTGTATATAGAGAGAGCTAGATATAAAGATAGAAATACACCTGCACATCTGTGAGTAACAATGTTTTTATGTAGATGTTTCAAACTGGAAAAATTTGGAAAACGTTCTTGGGCGTTGACTATGTTTAAGTCAGGAGAGCTCGACATCAGCAGAGGTAGCGGTGAGATAGCAAAGTTTTCTTTAGCTGTCTCTTGAATCTTACACTTGATAAACAAGTATTCTTTTATAATTTATAAGAAAACCCAAGGAACCAAAAGCAAGAAAAATCTGAAAGCAAGCAAATATAACCCACTACATGACCTTAAAAAAATCCTGTCCTCACCAAGTCTCCTAATTTCCATCTCTAAAAAGATGGTAAAGTCTATTCTAATTAGAGATTAACACTTACTGAATGCTTATGTAGATGCGGGAGATTTCATACTGATGATTTAATCTCTACCCGCGTAACAAACACTATGTCATGTATGCAATTATTCCTTCTATCCCACAGATTTAACACAAGGATCAAATGACGCACTATGTTAAAATAACCTTGACAAAGGCAAGGCAGCACCCAAACTTACCAGCTATACTCCTAATGTCTGATTTTTTAATGTAACTGTAAGCATCTACACATCATCCCCTTCCTAGTTACAGACTACATCCTTTCTAGAAGGTGAGTTCAATCCTAAATGCTATATTGCTATCATCTATACCTAAAGGTTCCTGTGAGTCTTGTGTTTCATGTGCTTCCTGGAACAGTTTTGGATTCACCAACGTTAAAGCCACCACACACAGGTCCTGTCTATGTACAAAGTAACCACAGGATGTTTTCAGTCCAGAAAGCCAATGCGCCCTGGCTTTGTCACACACGATTTTGTGGCACTGGGCAGTTTGGTTTTAATTTTCCACTATAACAGATTCTAAATTATATTACTTCCAAACCACAGATACCAAAAGAATCTAGGCCAAAGTTTTAAGAATTGAAAAGATATTTCAACCAGGTGTGGTGATTTTCACCTGTAATCCCCTCACTTTGGGAGGCCGAGGCGAGAGGACTGCCTGAGCCCACAGGTTTGAGACCAGCCTGGACAACATGGTGAGCTCTCATCGCACAATGAATCCCCAAAATTAGTCAGATGTGGTGGTACAAGCCTGTAGTTCCAGCTACTTGGAAGGCTGAGCTGGAAGAATTGCCTGAGCCCAGCAGGTCAGGCTGTGGTGGCCCTTAGTGTACTACTGTACTCCAGCCTGTGCAACACAGTGAGACTCTGACTCAAAAAAAAAAGAAAAAAGAAAAGAAAAGGTATTTCTGTAAAATGGACAAACAAAAAAAATTTAAGAATTCATACTGAAATCCCTATATAGCAATGAATAGTTGGAAGAAATGATATGCTAAGAGAGCCATACATTAAAGTGAAGAGAGATGTGTAAAATAAATTCCTAGCTTTTCATCTTAACAAGATATTTTCATATATGTTGAGGACATACATGAAGATAACTAGAACCATTTTCAAAGGTTCTGAAAGGTAGGTTGACTAAATTGATATATACACCTGAACCTAGATGAAGAGTAAGTACTGCAAATAATTTTTCTCAAACTAATACATGATTGGCAGCAAATTGCACTGCAAATTTCTATGTAATTTGAGAAGGAAATTGATTATGTAAAGTTAAAGTTTATCTGAAATTATACAAGGCAAATTTTTAAATCACAAAAATTAAGAGTAAAAGGGGATACTTTGACTTCACAGTCTCATTCAGCCATCATCGCTGTCCAGTTCCAGACCCTAGCTTTGTAAAACAAATAAATGTCATTTCGTGGGGAAAAAAAAAGGGGGATACTTGTCATGTTCAATAGTGTGATAAATTACAGTAAAGATTCGACCAGAGAGTGGTAAAGAGCTCAACACATTCAAGGGTTCAAGCGGGAAAAAAAGCCTGTTGTTTCAGATGAAACAGTAGAGACAAAAAGTACCCTACAAAAATCAACATGCACCATGTCCACACTCAAATCAGTATGCATGATTAAAATCAGAAGACAATCACAACAGAAAAATACAAACTATCGCTATATAGAACTACATCATACACTTCCTAGACAACTATGGAAAGGTAGCAGGGTTTTCCCAAAGAACAGAAAAGCTGGACTAACTAACTCGGGATTTATATCAGGAGATAAGCAAGATCTTCTCAGGCAGAGGGCTTAACACAGATTTGTGGATTGTTTCATTAAATCCTCTATAGGCCTTTGGCACTCACATAAAATTAAGCACAGGAAACACAGGATCGTTTTCTGTTTGGGAGAATAATATGTTAAAATACCTTTGTGAGT
>NW_007220808.1:0-9966 GCF_000164805.1 Carlito syrichta | reverse complement strand
CTGAAGGGTCATGAAAAAGTCACTTAACATTTATAAGCTACTTATTTTTCTACTGCTAAAGGGAAGATGTTATGCCCTTTATGTTAAGAATCGCAATTATAAAGCAGTAATAAAATTATTTACGGAAGCATTCTCAAAGACTATGAGGGGGTTTGGGGCTCTAGGATCTTATATAACCCTCACAACCAACCACATCTCAATACCCAAATAGCAAGATTGCACATCACTGGTTCGTCTTGAAGGTTAAATAAGACAATATATGTGAAATAATTCTGTGATCTACAAAGTATCATAGACACAATGCCAACATCTCACCTTTACATTCCCTCTGCTATATAACACATTACCTCTTTACAAGCAGTACTACCTCCTTGGAAACTTCTTACCTTTCTTGTGGGTTAAGATTAATCACAGGCCAGGCTCGGTGGCTCAGCCTGTAATCCCAGCACTTTGGCAGGCCGAGGCGAGCGGACTGCCTGAGCCAGAGGGTTCGAGACCAGTCTGGGCAACTTGGAAGATCTCGTCTCTACAATACAATTAAAAATAGCGGGGCGTGGTAGCGAGCGTCTGTAGTTCCCGCTACTCGGAAGGCTGAAGCGGAAGGATCGCTGGAGCCCAGAAGGTTGACGCTGGGGTGGCCGGTGCCACTGCACTCCAGCCTGGGCTCAGGAGTGAACTCCAACTCACAAAAACCAACCAACCAACCAAACAAACAAACAAAAAACAAACAAAAAGATTAATCAGAAGTAAACGACAAGTAAATGACAATTGAATGTCATGTAGGATCTGAAGGTCTCTAGAGAATATAAAGGTGAGGGGGCCATCAAGATCACGATACAGAAACCAAAAGCAACATCACTCCAAGGCCTAGATCCTTGAAGTGAACATCCTGTCTATAAAGGGCAAATGTGGACAAATGGGTGAGGCCTGGGTCCCAACTGTAACCATACTCTCTGACCCACCCCCTCAAAATGGAATATGGAGCTTACGTTCAGCTTTGCAGTGACTCACGGACATGGTTATTACCCAAACCACTTACAGAACTGAAGAACATAAACCAAAAATGAAAACTACCATTATGTTGCTTCAGTAAGTTGGGTGGACAAACTTTTAAAAAAAGACCTTGCCTTAGTAAAATCAATAATTAAGTTTAAAACTCATTAGAAAACTACTGATTTGGATAATGGGGAAAAGGTAATTCAGACCAACGTCCCTGCTTTGGACAACTAAGCTAAACAAAATGAACTTGACAACTCTTCTTGAAAGTCTCAAAGACCTAACAAGTGAGGAAATACCTCGCCAAAATCTGGAAGTCAAGACCAAGAAAGGTAATCCAAGTCTCAAAGGTGCTTTGCGCAGATGGCATTTGCTTCCTCTATGACCAGGTTCAAGTCAATCTTCCATACACCTACCTACCAGAGTTACCTTTGGAAAACATTAGTCTATTCTCATCCTCTGCTCAAAATCCTTCAATAGCTCCTCATCCCATTCAGAATAAAATCTCAGCAAAACTCTTGCCTTACAAGAGGTCTTCTGTGATTCTGGATTAAGATGGCCAACATGAGGCAGCTAGAGTGAGTTTCTCCTACAGAGTAAACCAAGATAGGGAGAGCCTCCTCAGCACCCAGAGAGGAACAGATCCAGCAGCATGCCCCACGAGTCTTCAAAGGAGTGATCACAACCACATGGAGCAAAGAAGAAGAAAAAAATCCACCGACCTGGACTGGAACTGGACAGTCTCTTTCCTGCACCACCACAGTCCACCACAGCCTCTGGACACAGTGAGGAAGGTGAGTGACAGGAATCAGGGAGTTCTGTGCCCCTGCCGCAAATCTGCAGGGCTCTGGGCCTTGTGCCACCCCAGTCCCTCACCGGAAACTGCCTTCCCCACCGCCATGGTCTGCCGTGGGGCGGTACAGGAAAAAAGCCTTGAGCGGTGCCAACCACCATTTCCCAGGGACGCCACCCTTGCAGGGTGCAGTGGCTGCTTTCCAACCAGGTTGGGAGGGAACGGGCCCCAAGGGCAAATTTCACAACTGCCTGGGAAGGTTGCCTGAGAGTACCTGTGGCAGGCTGCACCCTGACATGCAGATCACAGATCACCTGAGGCCAAAGTAGGAGCTGGGTGGGATGCATTGCCATAGCAACCTCTCACTCTCCTGGTGAAGACTTCTGGGCCTCCTCTGCACAACAGTGCTTCCCCAGTGGTCTGGGACTCCCTTCTAATCCCCCCTGGGGCAGCTAAGAGTGCAGTCTGTGGGGTGCTTTACCTTCTTACCCCTGCAATACCCCAGGAGGCACAAAACAGATAGAAAACTTGGGAAATCTCCAGAGATTCGCCCTCAGCCTAGGCTGGCTGGGCACTTCGTAATACACATGTCAAAGAACTTACAAAAGTAAACCTATCACACTTACACAAGACTTCTCAGAAGAAACCTTACAGGCCAGAAGGGAGTGGGTTGTATCTTCTCAAACAGAATAACTGTCAGCCAAGGATTTTGTATCCCACCAAACTAAGTTTCATAAATGAAGGAGAAATGAAGTCCTTTACAGAGAAGCAAATGCGGTAGGAATTTAGCACTACTAGAGTGGATCTACAAGAAATATTCAAAGGAGTATTAAATACTGAAACAAAAGGTCAAACTACAACAGTGGTAAAACAGTGGAAACCATAAAGGTCACAGGCTTTATGAAACACCAAAACAATAGAGAACATAAATAAACAAAGCACCCAGAGTGGCAAACAGAATAGTTTTTATTATTATTAACTCTGGACGAAAATGTTCTCAATGACCCCACTAAAAAGAGATAGACTGACAGAACGGATTTAAAAAAAAAGACAACACAAACCAAATATCTGCTGCCTTCAGGAGACCGACTTAGCTCACAAAGACTCCTACAGACTCAAGATAGAGAGGTGGGGAAAAATATTCCACACAAATGAAACCAGAAATGAGTAGCCCTTCTCATATCAGATAAAACAGTAATATATTAACAAACAGTGAAAAACAAAGATGGGTATTACATAATGACAAAGAGATCATTCTAATAAGAAGACATAACGATTTTTGATATGTAATAGCCTAACACCAGAGACCCTAGTTTTATAAAACAAATTCTACTAGACCTAAAAAAAGAGATATACAGCAATACATTAATAGTCGGAGACTTCAACACCCCATTGACAGCAATAGACAGATCCCCAAGGCAGAAAGTCAACAAAGAAACATTGGTGTCAAACAGGACTCTGGAGGAAACAGAACAAACAGCCATCTACAGAACATTCCATCCCCAAACTACAGAACACACATTTTTCTCATCAGCACATGGGACATTCTCCAACATAGGCCATATGATGGGTCACAAATCAAGTCTCAATAAATTTTAAAAAATAGAAATCATATCAAACACCATCTCAGATCACAGTGGAATGAAACTAGAAAATAACTCCAAGAAGAACTCACAAAACTAAACAAAGATATGAAAGTTAAACAAGTTGCACCTGAATAATCCTTGGGTCAACAACGAAATCAAGATAGAAATTGAAAAAATTCCTTGAAATGAATAACAAAAATGAAAGAAGTCATCAAAACCTCTGGGACACAAAGCTGTGCTCATAGGAAAATTTATAACACTTAAGGCCTACATTAATGAGACTAAATGATCACAAATCAACAGCCTAATATCACACCTTAAGGAACTCGAAAAACATGACCAAGCCAAACGCAAAGCTAGCAGAAGAAAATAAATAACAAAGATTAGAGCAGAACTAAATGAAATTGAAATTTTAAGAAACAATATAAAGGATCAATGAAACAAAAAAATTGGTTCCTTGAAAAGATAAATGAAACTGATAGACCACTAGTCAGATTAGTTAAGAAACAAAGAGAAAAGACTCAAACTAGCTCACTCAGAAATGAAGAAGGAAACACTGCAACTGATGTGACGGAAATTCAAAAGATCACCCAAGACTAATATGAACATCGCTATGCAAACAAACTAGACAATCTAGAGAAAATGAATAAATTCTAGGAAACACACAACCCCTCCCAACATTGAATCAAGAAGAAATAGAAAACCTGAAATTCGATCATGAGCAGCAAGATGCAGAGTCATCAGAAGTCTCCCAACAAAAAAAAGTCCAGGACCTGATGGACTCACAGCTGAATCCTGCCAGACCTTTAAAAAAGAACTGGTACCCATTTTATTCAAGCCAATCCATAAGGTTGAAGAGGAGAGAATCCGCCTATTTCATTCTACGAGGTCAGTACCACTCTGATACCAAAGCCAGGAAAAGACACGACAGCAACAACAAAAAAAGAAAGCTACAGACCAAATTCTTTAGGAAAAAAAGGTACAAAAATCCCCAACAAAATATTAGCACACCAAATTAAGCAGCACATTAAAGAAAATAATACACCACGACCAAGTGGATTTTATCCTAGAGATGCAACGTTGGTTTAACATACACAAGTCGATAAACGTGATCTACTACATAGACAGAATTAAAAACAAAAATCATATGATCTTTTCAGTAGATGCAGAAAAAGCATTTGATAAAATTCAGCATGACTTTATGATAAAAACCCTCAGAAAAATAGGCATAGAAGGAACATTCCTCAAAATAAAAGCTATTTGCGACAAATCCACAGCCAATGTCATTCTGAAAGGAGAAAACTTAAACACATTCCCTCTCACATCTGGAACAAGGCAAGGATGCCCACTTTCACCACTACTATTCAACATAGTACTGGGAGTCCTAGCCAGAGCAATCAAGGTCGAAGAAGAAATAAAGCGTATCCAAAATAAAAAAGAAGAAATCAAACTATGTGTGCTGATGACATGATCACATACATGGAGAACCCTAAAGACTCCTGCCAAAGACTCCTGGACTTGATAAATGAATCTGGTAAAGTTTCAGGATACAAAATCAACACACACACAAATCAGTACCACTGCTATACACCAATAGCAACCAAGCTGAGAATCAAATGAAGAACTCAATTACATTTCTAATACCAGTCAAAAAGCTAAAATACCTAGAAATCTGTTTAACCAAGGAGGTGAAAGATTTCTCCAAGGAGAACTATAAAACTCTGATGAAATTGCATCGGACACAAACAAATGGAAAAACATGTCATGCTCATGGATTAGAAGAATCAACATAATTTTTAAATGACCATACAACCCAAAGGAATCTACAGATACAACACAATCCCTATCAGACTACCAAAGTCAGTTTTCACAGAGTTAGAAAAAACAATCCTAAAATTTATATGGAACCAAAAAGAACCAGAATAGTCAAAGGGATACTAAGCAAAAAAAAAAAAAAAAAAGCTGGAGGCATCACATTACCTGACTTCAAAATATACTACAAGACTGTCATAAACAAAATGGCACGGAAGAGGTACAAGAGCTGACACGTGGACCAATGAAACGGAATGGAGAATCCAAAAATAAACCCAAATACCAAAAACCAACTGATACTTGACAATGCAGACAAAAAACACACTGGAGAAAGGACACCCTATTCAACAATGGTGCTGGGAAAATTCAATAGCTACTTGCAGAAAAATGAAACTTGATTCCTATCTCTCTCCATATACAAGAATTAACTCAAGACAGATCGAAGACTTAAACAGCAGTCCTGAAACCATAAAAATCCTAGAGGAAAACCTAGGAAACACTCTTCTGGACATTGTCCTAGGCAAAGAATTTATGACTAAAACCCCGAGAGCAAATGCAACTAAAACAGAAATTAAAAAGTGAGACTTAATTAAACTAAAAAACTTCTGCACAGCAAGAGAAATAATCAACAGAGCAAACAGGCAACCTACTCAATGGGAGAAGATAGCCTCAAACTATACATCTGACAAAGGACTAATATCCAGAATCTACAAAGAACTCAAACAAATCAGCAAGAATACAGCCAATAACCCCATTAAAAATGGACATGAATAGATATCTCTCAAAAGAAGATATACAAATGGCCTACAAACATATGAAAAAATGCTCAACCTAGGAAATTCAAATTAAAACCACAGTGAGATACCACCTTACACAAGTCAGAATGGCCATTATTTAAAAAAAAATGTTGCTGGCATGGTTATGGAGAAAAGGGAACACTTATACACTCTTGGGGGGAGTGTAAATTAGTATACCTCTATGGAAAGTAGTATGGAGATTTTTTTAAAGAACTAAGAGCAGCTCTACCATTTGATCTAGCAATCCCACTACTAGTATCTTCCCGAAGGAACAGAGGACATTAGATAAGAGGCCATTATCTAAAAGATCCCTGCAGCCACATGTTCGTTGCAGCACAATTCACAACTGCAAAGGTGTGGAATCAACCTAAATGCCCATCAACCAATGAGTGGATAATGAAAATGTGGTATACATGCACCATGGACTACTACACAGCCATAAAAAAGAATGAGACCCAACCTCTGCAGCAACATAGATGGAACTGGAGATCATCCTAAGTAAACTAACTCAGAAACAGAAAACCAAACACCACATGTTCTCAATCATAGGTGGGAGCTCAATGGTCACAAAGATGGAAATAACAGACACGGGGGATACCAATAAGAGGAAAGGGGGAAGGGAGGGTAGAGTACAGAAACTACCTACGGGGCTTAATGTTCACTGTCGGGGCAAGAGGCCATCTGAGACCTGATTTCCAGCGCTACACAATATGTCCATGTAACGAATACCCATGTGTACCCCTCAAATCTACAACAATTAAATAAATGTGAGGGGAAAAAAGAAGAGGTCTTCCGTGATCTGCCCCATCCCACACCCTCTAACTCCACCCTCTACCATGCTCACTTTCCCTACTGCTCTTCTTTCTTTCTTAAAAAGATAAAAACAGGAAAACAGTCCTCTAAGCAAGAAACCGTCTGCTTCCAGACAGCTGCTAGGCTTCTCCCATTTCCTCCAAGGCCCTTCTGAAATGCCACTTCACCATCTATGGTCATCCCACCAAGAATGCCTCTGATCTTACTGAGATACAATCTTACCAGAAAGAGCCTTGACGGACCCCTCCCCACTCACTCTCCATACACTGCCATGGCTTTTTTCTTCTTTGAAACGTTTACATTCTTAGGTGTCGGTTTGTTTACTTTCTGCCTCTTGCTATTAGGGCTTTGCACATGTTAGGTACTTAAAAATGTGTGATGATTTAGTCAACAACTCCTAACTGCAGTGTCATTACAAGGATTCAATGATAGCTCACTAGAGGGAATGTGATAACTAACGATGCTGGGTACACTGGATTTCTACAGATCCTAAATCCAGGTAAAACTTCTTTTTATTGCATATGTCAAAATTCATTTATATGAGTTCAAAAGATAAATTTTGAAATGAATCGCATCAAAACCTATTGACTAAAAGGCATGTCACGAAGTACTGTTAGTGAAAACAATTTTCAAAGGATCCCATTTATGTTAAAAATTAACAACTATGTGTGTATGTGCATGCATATACATATATTTGTATATAGAGAGAGCTAGATATAAAGATAGAAATACACCTGCACATCTGTGAGTAACAATGTTTTTATGTAGATGTTTCAAACTGGAAAAATTTGGAAAACGTTCTTGGGCGTTGACTATGTTTAAGTCAGGAGAGCTCGACATCAGCAGAGGTAGCGGTGAGATAGCAAAGTTTTCTTTAGCTGTCTCTTGAATCTTACACTTGATAAACAAGTATTCTTTTATAATTTATAAGAAAACCCAAGGAACCAAAAGCAAGAAAAATCTGAAAGCAAGCAAATATAACCCACTACATGACCTTAAAAAAATCCTGTCCTCACCAAGTCTCCTAATTTCCATCTCTAAAAAGATGGTAAAGTCTATTCTAATTAGAGATTAACACTTACTGAATGCTTATGTAGATGCGGGAGATTTCATACTGATGATTTAATCTCTACCCGCGTAACAAACACTATGTCATGTATGCAATTATTCCTTCTATCCCACAGATTTAACACAAGGATCAAATGACGCACTATGTTAAAATAACCTTGACAAAGGCAAGGCAGCACCCAAACTTACCAGCTATACTCCTAATGTCTGATTTTTTAATGTAACTGTAAGCATCTACACATCATCCCCTTCCTAGTTACAGACTACATCCTTTCTAGAAGGTGAGTTCAATCCTAAATGCTATATTGCTATCATCTATACCTAAAGGTTCCTGTGAGTCTTGTGTTTCATGTGCTTCCTGGAACAGTTTTGGATTCACCAACGTTAAAGCCACCACACACAGGTCCTGTCTATGTACAAAGTAACCACAGGATGTTTTCAGTCCAGAAAGCCAATGCGCCCTGGCTTTGTCACACACGATTTTGTGGCACTGGGCAGTTTGGTTTTAATTTTCCACTATAACAGATTCTAAATTATATTACTTCCAAACCACAGATACCAAAAGAATCTAGGCCAAAGTTTTAAGAATTGAAAAGATATTTCAACCAGGTGTGGTGATTTTCACCTGTAATCCCCTCACTTTGGGAGGCCGAGGCGAGAGGACTGCCTGAGCCCACAGGTTTGAGACCAGCCTGGACAACATGGTGAGCTCTCATCGCACAATGAATCCCCAAAATTAGTCAGATGTGGTGGTACAAGCCTGTAGTTCCAGCTACTTGGAAGGCTGAGCTGGAAGAATTGCCTGAGCCCAGCAGGTCAGGCTGTGGTGGCCCTTAGTGTACTACTGTACTCCAGCCTGTGCAACACAGTGAGACTCTGACTCAAAAAAAAAAGAAAAAAGAAAAGAAAAGGTATTTCTGTAAAATGGACAAACAAAAAAAATTTAAGAATTCATACTGAAATCCCTATATAGCAATGAATAGTTGGAAGAAATGATATGCTAAGAGAGCCATACATTAAAGTGAAGAGAGATGTGTAAAATAAATTCCTAGCTTTTCATCTTAACAAGATATTTTCATATATGTTGAGGACATACATGAAGATAACTAGAACCATTTTCAAAGGTTCTGAAAGGTAGGTTGACTAAATTGATATATACACCTGAACCTAGATGAAGAGTAAGTACTGCAAATAATTTTTCTCAAACTAATACATGATTGGCAGCAATTGCACTGCAAATTTCTATGTAATTTGAGAAGGAAATTGATTATGTAAAGTTAAAGTTTATCTGAAATTATACAAGGCAAATTTTTAAATCACAAAAATTAAGAGTAAAAGGGGATACTTTGACTTCACAGTCTCATTCAGCCATCATCGCTGTCCAGTTCCAGACCCTAGCTTTGTAAAACAAATAAATGTCATTTCGTGGGGAAAAAAAAAGGGGGATACTTGTCATGTTCAATAGTGTGATAAATTACAGTAAAGATTCGACCAGAGAGTGGTAAAGAGCTCAACACATTCAAGGGTTCAAGCGGGAAAAAAAGCCTGTTGTTTCAGATGAAACAGTAGAGACAAAAAGTACCCTACAAAAATCAACATGCACCATGTCCACACTCAAATCAGTATGCATGATTAAAATCAGAAGACAATCACAACAGAAAAATACAAACTATCGCTATATAGAACTACATCATACACTTCCTAGACAACTATGGAAAGGTAGCAGGGTTTTCCCAAAGAACAGAAAAGCTGGACTAACTAACTCGGGATTTATATCAGGAGATAAGCAAGATCTTCTCAGGCAGAGGGCTTAACACAGATTTGTGGATTGTTTCATTAAATCCTCTATAGGCCTTTGGCACTCACATAAAATTAAGCACAGGAAACACAGGATCGTTTTCTGTTTGGGAGAATAATATGTTAAAATACCTTTGTGAGTTAAAACATGTTAAAAAAAGATATATTTTTATTATATGTATCTTATTGTATACATTTTTTAAAATTATCACCACGTTTACTTGTACATCCTTCAACTCAAACTCATTAGTGACACAGAAATGTTCTCTTCAGAAATCACTTACCAACACACAACATGGCAGTC
>NW_007220807.1:0-10001 GCF_000164805.1 Carlito syrichta | reverse complement strand
CTGAAGGGTCATGAAAAAGTCACTTAACATTTATAAGCTACTTATTTTTCTACTGCTAAAGGGAAGATGTTATGCCCTTTATGTTAAGAATCGCAATTATAAAGCAGTAATAAAATTATTTACGGAAGCATTCTCAAAGACTATGAGGGGGTTTGGGGCTCTAGGATCTTATATAACCCTCACAACCAACCACATCTCAATACCCAAATAGCAAGATTGCACATCACTGGTTCGTCTTGAAGGTTAAATAAGACAATATATGTGAAATAATTCTGTGATCTACAAAGTATCATAGACACAATGCCAACATCTCACCTTTACATTCCCTCTGCTATATAACACATTACCTCTTTACAAGCAGTACTACCTCCTTGGAAACTTCTTACCTTTCTTGTGGGTTAAGATTAATCACAGGCCAGGCTCGGTGGCTCAGCCTGTAATCCCAGCACTTTGGCAGGCCGAGGCGAGCGGACTGCCTGAGCCAGAGGGTTCGAGACCAGTCTGGGCAACTTGGAAGATCTCGTCTCTACAATACAATTAAAAATAGCGGGGCGTGGTAGCGAGCGTCTGTAGTTCCCGCTACTCGGAAGGCTGAAGCGGAAGGATCGCTGGAGCCCAGAAGGTTGACGCTGGGGTGGCCGGTGCCACTGCACTCCAGCCTGGGCTCAGGAGTGAACTCCAACTCACAAAAACCAACCAACCAACCAAACAAACAAACAAAAAACAAACAAAAAGATTAATCAGAAGTAAACGACAAGTAAATGACAATTGAATGTCATGTAGGATCTGAAGGTCTCTAGAGAATATAAAGGTGAGGGGGCCATCAAGATCACGATACAGAAACCAAAAGCAACATCACTCCAAGGCCTAGATCCTTGAAGTGAACATCCTGTCTATAAAGGGCAAATGTGGACAAATGGGTGAGGCCTGGGTCCCAACTGTAACCATACTCTCTGACCCACCCCCTCAAAATGGAATATGGAGCTTACGTTCAGCTTTGCAGTGACTCACGGACATGGTTATTACCCAAACCACTTACAGAACTGAAGAACATAAACCAAAAATGAAAACTACCATTATGTTGCTTCAGTAAGTTGGGTGGACAAACTTTTAAAAAAAGACCTTGCCTTAGTAAAATCAATAATTAAGTTTAAAACTCATTAGAAAACTACTGATTTGGATAATGGGGAAAAGGTAATTCAGACCAACGTCCCTGCTTTGGACAACTAAGCTAAACAAAATGAACTTGACAACTCTTCTTGAAAGTCTCAAAGACCTAACAAGTGAGGAAATACCTCGCCAAAATCTGGAAGTCAAGACCAAGAAAGGTAATCCAAGTCTCAAAGGTGCTTTGCGCAGATGGCATTTGCTTCCTCTATGACCAGGTTCAAGTCAATCTTCCATACACCTACCTACCAGAGTTACCTTTGGAAAACATTAGTCTATTCTCATCCTCTGCTCAAAATCCTTCAATAGCTCCTCATCCCATTCAGAATAAAATCTCAGCAAAACTCTTGCCTTACAAGAGGTCTTCTGTGATTCTGGATTAAGATGGCCAACATGAGGCAGCTAGAGTGAGTTTCTCCTACAGAGTAAACCAAGATAGGGAGAGCCTCCTCAGCACCCAGAGAGGAACAGATCCAGCAGCATGCCCCACGAGTCTTCAAAGGAGTGATCACAACCACATGGAGCAAAGAAGAAGAAAAAAATCCACCGACCTGGACTGGAACTGGACAGTCTCTTTCCTGCACCACCACAGTCCACCACAGCCTCTGGACACAGTGAGGAAGGTGAGTGACAGGAATCAGGGAGTTCTGTGCCCCTGCCGCAAATCTGCAGGGCTCTGGGCCTTGTGCCACCCCAGTCCCTCACCGGAAACTGCCTTCCCCACCGCCATGGTCTGCCGTGGGGCGGTACAGGAAAAAAGCCTTGAGCGGTGCCAACCACCATTTCCCAGGGACGCCACCCTTGCAGGGTGCAGTGGCTGCTTTCCAACCAGGTTGGGAGGGAACGGGCCCCAAGGGCAAATTTCACAACTGCCTGGGAAGGTTGCCTGAGAGTACCTGTGGCAGGCTGCACCCTGACATGCAGATCACAGATCACCTGAGGCCAAAGTAGGAGCTGGGTGGGATGCATTGCCATAGCAACCTCTCACTCTCCTGGTGAAGACTTCTGGGCCTCCTCTGCACAACAGTGCTTCCCCAGTGGTCTGGGACTCCCTTCTAATCCCCCCTGGGGCAGCTAAGAGTGCAGTCTGTGGGGTGCTTTACCTTCTTACCCCTGCAATACCCCAGGAGGCACAAAACAGATAGAAAACTTGGGAAATCTCCAGAGATTCGCCCTCAGCCTAGGCTGGCTGGGCACTTCGTAATACACATGTCAAAGAACTTACAAAAGTAAACCTATCACACTTACACAAGACTTCTCAGAAGAAACCTTACAGGCCAGAAGGGAGTGGGTTGTATCTTCTCAAACAGAATAACTGTCAGCCAAGGATTTTGTATCCCACCAAACTAAGTTTCATAAATGAAGGAGAAATGAAGTCCTTTACAGAGAAGCAAATGCGGTAGGAATTTAGCACTACTAGAGTGGATCTACAAGAAATATTCAAAGGAGTATTAAATACTGAAACAAAAGGTCAAACTACAACAGTGGTAAAACAGTGGAAACCATAAAGGTCACAGGCTTTATGAAACACCAAAACAATAGAGAACATAAATAAACAAAGCACCCAGAGTGGCAAACAGAATAGTTTTTATTATTATTAACTCTGGACGAAAATGTTCTCAATGACCCCACTAAAAAGAGATAGACTGACAGAACGGATTTAAAAAAAAAGACAACACAAACCAAATATCTGCTGCCTTCAGGAGACCGACTTAGCTCACAAAGACTCCTACAGACTCAAGATAGAGAGGTGGGGAAAAATATTCCACACAAATGAAACCAGAAATGAGTAGCCCTTCTCATATCAGATAAAACAGTAATATATTAACAAACAGTGAAAAACAAAGATGGGTATTACATAATGACAAAGAGATCATTCTAATAAGAAGACATAACGATTTTTGATATGTAATAGCCTAACACCAGAGACCCTAGTTTTATAAAACAAATTCTACTAGACCTAAAAAAAGAGATATACAGCAATACATTAATAGTCGGAGACTTCAACACCCCATTGACAGCAATAGACAGATCCCCAAGGCAGAAAGTCAACAAAGAAACATTGGTGTCAAACAGGACTCTGGAGGAAACAGAACAAACAGCCATCTACAGAACATTCCATCCCCAAACTACAGAACACACATTTTTCTCATCAGCACATGGGACATTCTCCAACATAGGCCATATGATGGGTCACAAATCAAGTCTCAATAAATTTTAAAAAATAGAAATCATATCAAACACCATCTCAGATCACAGTGGAATGAAACTAGAAAATAACTCCAAGAAGAACTCACAAAACTAAACAAAGATATGAAAGTTAAACAAGTTGCACCTGAATAATCCTTGGGTCAACAACGAAATCAAGATAGAAATTGAAAAAATTCCTTGAAATGAATAACAAAAATGAAAGAAGTCATCAAAACCTCTGGGACACAAAGCTGTGCTCATAGGAAAATTTATAACACTTAAGGCCTACATTAATGAGACTAAATGATCACAAATCAACAGCCTAATATCACACCTTAAGGAACTCGAAAAACATGACCAAGCCAAACGCAAAGCTAGCAGAAGAAAATAAATAACAAAGATTAGAGCAGAACTAAATGAAATTGAAATTTTAAGAAACAATATAAAGGATCAATGAAACAAAAAAATTGGTTCCTTGAAAAGATAAATGAAACTGATAGACCACTAGTCAGATTAGTTAAGAAACAAAGAGAAAAGACTCAAACTAGCTCACTCAGAAATGAAGAAGGAAACACTGCAACTGATGTGACGGAAATTCAAAAGATCACCCAAGACTAATATGAACATCGCTATGCAAACAAACTAGACAATCTAGAGAAAATGAATAAATTCTAGGAAACACACAACCCCTCCCAACATTGAATCAAGAAGAAATAGAAAACCTGAAATTCGATCATGAGCAGCAAGATGCAGAGTCATCAGAAGTCTCCCAACAAAAAAAAGTCCAGGACCTGATGGACTCACAGCTGAATCCTGCCAGACCTTTAAAAAAGAACTGGTACCCATTTTATTCAAGCCAATCCATAAGGTTGAAGAGGAGAGAATCCGCCTATTTCATTCTACGAGGTCAGTACCACTCTGATACCAAAGCCAGGAAAAGACACGACAGCAACAACAAAAAAAGAAAGCTACAGACCAAATTCTTTAGGAAAAAAAGGTACAAAAATCCCCAACAAAATATTAGCACACCAAATTAAGCAGCACATTAAAGAAAATAATACACCACGACCAAGTGGATTTTATCCTAGAGATGCAACGTTGGTTTAACATACACAAGTCGATAAACGTGATCTACTACATAGACAGAATTAAAAACAAAAATCATATGATCTTTTCAGTAGATGCAGAAAAAGCATTTGATAAAATTCAGCATGACTTTATGATAAAAACCCTCAGAAAAATAGGCATAGAAGGAACATTCCTCAAAATAAAAGCTATTTGCGACAAATCCACAGCCAATGTCATTCTGAAAGGAGAAAACTTAAACACATTCCCTCTCACATCTGGAACAAGGCAAGGATGCCCACTTTCACCACTACTATTCAACATAGTACTGGGAGTCCTAGCCAGAGCAATCAAGGTCGAAGAAGAAATAAAGCGTATCCAAAATAAAAAAGAAGAAATCAAACTATGTGTGCTGATGACATGATCACATACATGGAGAACCCTAAAGACTCCTGCCAAAGACTCCTGGACTTGATAAATGAATCTGGTAAAGTTTCAGGATACAAAATCAACACACACACAAATCAGTACCACTGCTATACACCAATAGCAACCAAGCTGAGAATCAAATGAAGAACTCAATTACATTTCTAATACCAGTCAAAAAGCTAAAATACCTAGAAATCTGTTTAACCAAGGAGGTGAAAGATTTCTCCAAGGAGAACTATAAAACTCTGATGAAATTGCATCGGACACAAACAAATGGAAAAACATGTCATGCTCATGGATTAGAAGAATCAACATAATTTTTAAATGACCATACAACCCAAAGGAATCTACAGATACAACACAATCCCTATCAGACTACCAAAGTCAGTTTTCACAGAGTTAGAAAAAACAATCCTAAAATTTATATGGAACCAAAAAGAACCAGAATAGTCAAAGGGATACTAAGCAAAAAAAAAAAAAAAAAAGCTGGAGGCATCACATTACCTGACTTCAAAATATACTACAAGACTGTCATAAACAAAATGGCACGGAAGAGGTACAAGAGCTGACACGTGGACCAATGAAACGGAATGGAGAATCCAAAAATAAACCCAAATACCAAAAACCAACTGATACTTGACAATGCAGACAAAAAACACACTGGAGAAAGGACACCCTATTCAACAATGGTGCTGGGAAAATTCAATAGCTACTTGCAGAAAAATGAAACTTGATTCCTATCTCTCTCCATATACAAGAATTAACTCAAGACAGATCGAAGACTTAAACAGCAGTCCTGAAACCATAAAAATCCTAGAGGAAAACCTAGGAAACACTCTTCTGGACATTGTCCTAGGCAAAGAATTTATGACTAAAACCCCGAGAGCAAATGCAACTAAAACAGAAATTAAAAAGTGAGACTTAATTAAACTAAAAAACTTCTGCACAGCAAGAGAAATAATCAACAGAGCAAACAGGCAACCTACTCAATGGGAGAAGATAGCCTCAAACTATACATCTGACAAAGGACTAATATCCAGAATCTACAAAGAACTCAAACAAATCAGCAAGAATACAGCCAATAACCCCATTAAAAATGGACATGAATAGATATCTCTCAAAAGAAGATATACAAATGGCCTACAAACATATGAAAAAATGCTCAACCTAGGAAATTCAAATTAAAACCACAGTGAGATACCACCTTACACAAGTCAGAATGGCCATTATTTAAAAAAAAATGTTGCTGGCATGGTTATGGAGAAAAGGGAACACTTATACACTCTTGGGGGGAGTGTAAATTAGTATACCTCTATGGAAAGTAGTATGGAGATTTTTTTAAAGAACTAAGAGCAGCTCTACCATTTGATCTAGCAATCCCACTACTAGTATCTTCCCGAAGGAACAGAGGACATTAGATAAGAGGCCATTATCTAAAAGATCCCTGCAGCCACATGTTCGTTGCAGCACAATTCACAACTGCAAAGGTGTGGAATCAACCTAAATGCCCATCAACCAATGAGTGGATAATGAAAATGTGGTATACATGCACCATGGACTACTACACAGCCATAAAAAAGAATGAGACCCAACCTCTGCAGCAACATAGATGGAACTGGAGATCATCCTAAGTAAACTAACTCAGAAACAGAAAACCAAACACCACATGTTCTCAATCATAGGTGGGAGCTCAATGGTCACAAAGATGGAAATAACAGACACGGGGGATACCAATAAGAGGAAAGGGGGAAGGGAGGGTAGAGTACAGAAACTACCTACGGGGCTTAATGTTCACTGTCGGGGCAAGAGGCCATCTGAGACCTGATTTCCAGCGCTACACAATATGTCCATGTAACGAATACCCATGTGTACCCCTCAAATCTACAACAATTAAATAAATGTGAGGGGAAAAAAGAAGAGGTCTTCCGTGATCTGCCCCATCCCACACCCTCTAACTCCACCCTCTACCATGCTCACTTTCCCTACTGCTCTTCTTTCTTTCTTAAAAAGATAAAAACAGGAAAACAGTCCTCTAAGCAAGAAACCGTCTGCTTCCAGACAGCTGCTAGGCTTCTCCCATTTCCTCCAAGGCCCTTCTGAAATGCCACTTCACCATCTATGGTCATCCCACCAAGAATGCCTCTGATCTTACTGAGATACAATCTTACCAGAAAGAGCCTTGACGGACCCCTCCCCACTCACTCTCCATACACTGCCATGGCTTTTTTCTTCTTTGAAACGTTTACATTCTTAGGTGTCGGTTTGTTTACTTTCTGCCTCTTGCTATTAGGGCTTTGCACATGTTAGGTACTTAAAAATGTGTGATGATTTAGTCAACAACTCCTAACTGCAGTGTCATTACAAGGATTCAATGATAGCTCACTAGAGGGAATGTGATAACTAACGATGCTGGGTACACTGGATTTCTACAGATCCTAAATCCAGGTAAAACTTCTTTTTATTGCATATGTCAAAATTCATTTATATGAGTTCAAAAGATAAATTTTGAAATGAATCGCATCAAAACCTATTGACTAAAAGGCATGTCACGAAGTACTGTTAGTGAAAACAATTTTCAAAGGATCCCATTTATGTTAAAAATTAACAACTATGTGTGTATGTGCATGCATATACATATATTTGTATATAGAGAGAGCTAGATATAAAGATAGAAATACACCTGCACATCTGTGAGTAACAATGTTTTTATGTAGATGTTTCAAACTGGAAAAATTTGGAAAACGTTCTTGGGCGTTGACTATGTTTAAGTCAGGAGAGCTCGACATCAGCAGAGGTAGCGGTGAGATAGCAAAGTTTTCTTTAGCTGTCTCTTGAATCTTACACTTGATAAACAAGTATTCTTTTATAATTTATAAGAAAACCCAAGGAACCAAAAGCAAGAAAAATCTGAAAGCAAGCAAATATAACCCACTACATGACCTTAAAAAAATCCTGTCCTCACCAAGTCTCCTAATTTCCATCTCTAAAAAGATGGTAAAGTCTATTCTAATTAGAGATTAACACTTACTGAATGCTTATGTAGATGCGGGAGATTTCATACTGATGATTTAATCTCTACCCGCGTAACAAACACTATGTCATGTATGCAATTATTCCTTCTATCCCACAGATTTAACACAAGGATCAAATGACGCACTATGTTAAAATAACCTTGACAAAGGCAAGGCAGCACCCAAACTTACCAGCTATACTCCTAATGTCTGATTTTTTAATGTAACTGTAAGCATCTACACATCATCCCCTTCCTAGTTACAGACTACATCCTTTCTAGAAGGTGAGTTCAATCCTAAATGCTATATTGCTATCATCTATACCTAAAGGTTCCTGTGAGTCTTGTGTTTCATGTGCTTCCTGGAACAGTTTTGGATTCACCAACGTTAAAGCCACCACACACAGGTCCTGTCTATGTACAAAGTAACCACAGGATGTTTTCAGTCCAGAAAGCCAATGCGCCCTGGCTTTGTCACACACGATTTTGTGGCACTGGGCAGTTTGGTTTTAATTTTCCACTATAACAGATTCTAAATTATATTACTTCCAAACCACAGATACCAAAAGAATCTAGGCCAAAGTTTTAAGAATTGAAAAGATATTTCAACCAGGTGTGGTGATTTTCACCTGTAATCCCCTCACTTTGGGAGGCCGAGGCGAGAGGACTGCCTGAGCCCACAGGTTTGAGACCAGCCTGGACAACATGGTGAGCTCTCATCGCACAATGAATCCCCAAAATTAGTCAGATGTGGTGGTACAAGCCTGTAGTTCCAGCTACTTGGAAGGCTGAGCTGGAAGAATTGCCTGAGCCCAGCAGGTCAGGCTGTGGTGGCCCTTAGTGTACTACTGTACTCCAGCCTGTGCAACACAGTGAGACTCTGACTCAAAAAAAAAAGAAAAAAGAAAAGAAAAGGTATTTCTGTAAAATGGACAAACAAAAAAAATTTAAGAATTCATACTGAAATCCCTATATAGCAATGAATAGTTGGAAGAAATGATATGCTAAGAGAGCCATACATTAAAGTGAAGAGAGATGTGTAAAATAAATTCCTAGCTTTTCATCTTAACAAGATATTTTCATATATGTTGAGGACATACATGAAGATAACTAGAACCATTTTCAAAGGTTCTGAAAGGTAGGTTGACTAAATTGATATATACACCTGAACCTAGATGAAGAGTAAGTACTGCAAATAATTTTTCTCAAACTAATACATGATTGGCAGCAATTGCACTGCAAATTTCTATGTAATTTGAGAAGGAAATTGATTATGTAAAGTTAAAGTTTATCTGAAATTATACAAGGCAAATTTTTAAATCACAAAAATTAAGAGTAAAAGGGGATACTTTGACTTCACAGTCTCATTCAGCCATCATCGCTGTCCAGTTCCAGACCCTAGCTTTGTAAAACAAATAAATGTCATTTCGTGGGGAAAAAAAAAGGGGGATACTTGTCAAGTTCAATAGTGTGATAAATTACAGTAAAGATTCGACCAGAGAGTGGTAAAGAGCTCAACACATTCAAGGGTTCAAGCGGGAAAAAAAGCCTGTTGTTTCAGATGAAACAGTAGAGACAAAAAGTACCCTACAAAAATCAACATGCACCATGTCCACACTCAAATCAGTATGCATGATTAAAATCAGAAGACAATCACAACAGAAAAATACAAACTATCGCTATATAGAACTACATCATACACTTCCTAGACAACTATGGAAAGGTAGCAGGGTTTTCCCAAAGAACAGAAAAGCTGGACTAACTAACTCGGGATTTATATCAGGAGATAAGCAAGATCTTCTCAGGCAGAGGGCTTAACACAGATTTGTGGATTGTTTCATTAAATCCTCTATAGGCCTTTGGCACTCACATAAAATTAAGCACAGGAAACACAGGATCGTTTTCTGTTTGGGAGAATAATATGTTAAAATACCTTTGTGAGTTAAAACATGTTAAAAAAAGATATATTTTTATTATATGTATCTTATTGTATACATTTTTTAAAATTATCACCACGTTTACTTGTACATCCTTCAACTCAAACTCATTAGTGACACAGAAATGTTCTCTTTCAGAAATCACTTACCAACACACAACATGGCAGTCTTTGAAAACGTCTTCCTAATATTAGGGAAGATTA
>NW_007220806.1:0-10166 GCF_000164805.1 Carlito syrichta | reverse complement strand
CTGAAGGGTCATGAAAAAGTCACTTAACATTTATAAGCTACTTATTTTTCTACTGCTAAAGGGAAGATGTTATGCCCTTTATGTTAAGAATCGCAATTATAAAGCAGTAATAAAATTATTTACGGAAGCATTCTCAAAGACTATGAGGGGGTTTGGGGCTCTAGGATCTTATATAACCCTCACAACCAACCACATCTCAATACCCAAATAGCAAGATTGCACATCACTGGTTCGTCTTGAAGGTTAAATAAGACAATATATGTGAAATAATTCTGTGATCTACAAAGTATCATAGACACAATGCCAACATCTCACCTTTACATTCCCTCTGCTATATAACACATTACCTCTTTACAAGCAGTACTACCTCCTTGGAAACTTCTTACCTTTCTTGTGGGTTAAGATTAATCACAGGCCAGGCTCGGTGGCTCAGCCTGTAATCCCAGCACTTTGGCAGGCCGAGGCGAGCGGACTGCCTGAGCCAGAGGGTTCGAGACCAGTCTGGGCAACTTGGAAGATCTCGTCTCTACAATACAATTAAAAATAGCGGGGCGTGGTAGCGAGCGTCTGTAGTTCCCGCTACTCGGAAGGCTGAAGCGGAAGGATCGCTGGAGCCCAGAAGGTTGACGCTGGGGTGGCCGGTGCCACTGCACTCCAGCCTGGGCTCAGGAGTGAACTCCAACTCACAAAAACCAACCAACCAACCAAACAAACAAACAAAAAACAAACAAAAAGATTAATCAGAAGTAAACGACAAGTAAATGACAATTGAATGTCATGTAGGATCTGAAGGTCTCTAGAGAATATAAAGGTGAGGGGGCCATCAAGATCACGATACAGAAACCAAAAGCAACATCACTCCAAGGCCTAGATCCTTGAAGTGAACATCCTGTCTATAAAGGGCAAATGTGGACAAATGGGTGAGGCCTGGGTCCCAACTGTAACCATACTCTCTGACCCACCCCCTCAAAATGGAATATGGAGCTTACGTTCAGCTTTGCAGTGACTCACGGACATGGTTATTACCCAAACCACTTACAGAACTGAAGAACATAAACCAAAAATGAAAACTACCATTATGTTGCTTCAGTAAGTTGGGTGGACAAACTTTTAAAAAAAGACCTTGCCTTAGTAAAATCAATAATTAAGTTTAAAACTCATTAGAAAACTACTGATTTGGATAATGGGGAAAAGGTAATTCAGACCAACGTCCCTGCTTTGGACAACTAAGCTAAACAAAATGAACTTGACAACTCTTCTTGAAAGTCTCAAAGACCTAACAAGTGAGGAAATACCTCGCCAAAATCTGGAAGTCAAGACCAAGAAAGGTAATCCAAGTCTCAAAGGTGCTTTGCGCAGATGGCATTTGCTTCCTCTATGACCAGGTTCAAGTCAATCTTCCATACACCTACCTACCAGAGTTACCTTTGGAAAACATTAGTCTATTCTCATCCTCTGCTCAAAATCCTTCAATAGCTCCTCATCCCATTCAGAATAAAATCTCAGCAAAACTCTTGCCTTACAAGAGGTCTTCTGTGATTCTGGATTAAGATGGCCAACATGAGGCAGCTAGAGTGAGTTTCTCCTACAGAGTAAACCAAGATAGGGAGAGCCTCCTCAGCACCCAGAGAGGAACAGATCCAGCAGCATGCCCCACGAGTCTTCAAAGGAGTGATCACAACCACATGGAGCAAAGAAGAAGAAAAAAATCCACCGACCTGGACTGGAACTGGACAGTCTCTTTCCTGCACCACCACAGTCCACCACAGCCTCTGGACACAGTGAGGAAGGTGAGTGACAGGAATCAGGGAGTTCTGTGCCCCTGCCGCAAATCTGCAGGGCTCTGGGCCTTGTGCCACCCCAGTCCCTCACCGGAAACTGCCTTCCCCACCGCCATGGTCTGCCGTGGGGCGGTACAGGAAAAAAGCCTTGAGCGGTGCCAACCACCATTTCCCAGGGACGCCACCCTTGCAGGGTGCAGTGGCTGCTTTCCAACCAGGTTGGGAGGGAACGGGCCCCAAGGGCAAATTTCACAACTGCCTGGGAAGGTTGCCTGAGAGTACCTGTGGCAGGCTGCACCCTGACATGCAGATCACAGATCACCTGAGGCCAAAGTAGGAGCTGGGTGGGATGCATTGCCATAGCAACCTCTCACTCTCCTGGTGAAGACTTCTGGGCCTCCTCTGCACAACAGTGCTTCCCCAGTGGTCTGGGACTCCCTTCTAATCCCCCCTGGGGCAGCTAAGAGTGCAGTCTGTGGGGTGCTTTACCTTCTTACCCCTGCAATACCCCAGGAGGCACAAAACAGATAGAAAACTTGGGAAATCTCCAGAGATTCGCCCTCAGCCTAGGCTGGCTGGGCACTTCGTAATACACATGTCAAAGAACTTACAAAAGTAAACCTATCACACTTACACAAGACTTCTCAGAAGAAACCTTACAGGCCAGAAGGGAGTGGGTTGTATCTTCTCAAACAGAATAACTGTCAGCCAAGGATTTTGTATCCCACCAAACTAAGTTTCATAAATGAAGGAGAAATGAAGTCCTTTACAGAGAAGCAAATGCGGTAGGAATTTAGCACTACTAGAGTGGATCTACAAGAAATATTCAAAGGAGTATTAAATACTGAAACAAAAGGTCAAACTACAACAGTGGTAAAACAGTGGAAACCATAAAGGTCACAGGCTTTATGAAACACCAAAACAATAGAGAACATAAATAAACAAAGCACCCAGAGTGGCAAACAGAATAGTTTTTATTATTATTAACTCTGGACGAAAATGTTCTCAATGACCCCACTAAAAAGAGATAGACTGACAGAACGGATTTAAAAAAAAAGACAACACAAACCAAATATCTGCTGCCTTCAGGAGACCGACTTAGCTCACAAAGACTCCTACAGACTCAAGATAGAGAGGTGGGGAAAAATATTCCACACAAATGAAACCAGAAATGAGTAGCCCTTCTCATATCAGATAAAACAGTAATATATTAACAAACAGTGAAAAACAAAGATGGGTATTACATAATGACAAAGAGATCATTCTAATAAGAAGACATAACGATTTTTGATATGTAATAGCCTAACACCAGAGACCCTAGTTTTATAAAACAAATTCTACTAGACCTAAAAAAAGAGATATACAGCAATACATTAATAGTCGGAGACTTCAACACCCCATTGACAGCAATAGACAGATCCCCAAGGCAGAAAGTCAACAAAGAAACATTGGTGTCAAACAGGACTCTGGAGGAAACAGAACAAACAGCCATCTACAGAACATTCCATCCCCAAACTACAGAACACACATTTTTCTCATCAGCACATGGGACATTCTCCAACATAGGCCATATGATGGGTCACAAATCAAGTCTCAATAAATTTTAAAAAATAGAAATCATATCAAACACCATCTCAGATCACAGTGGAATGAAACTAGAAAATAACTCCAAGAAGAACTCACAAAACTAAACAAAGATATGAAAGTTAAACAAGTTGCACCTGAATAATCCTTGGGTCAACAACGAAATCAAGATAGAAATTGAAAAAATTCCTTGAAATGAATAACAAAAATGAAAGAAGTCATCAAAACCTCTGGGACACAAAGCTGTGCTCATAGGAAAATTTATAACACTTAAGGCCTACATTAATGAGACTAAATGATCACAAATCAACAGCCTAATATCACACCTTAAGGAACTCGAAAAACATGACCAAGCCAAACGCAAAGCTAGCAGAAGAAAATAAATAACAAAGATTAGAGCAGAACTAAATGAAATTGAAATTTTAAGAAACAATATAAAGGATCAATGAAACAAAAAAATTGGTTCCTTGAAAAGATAAATGAAACTGATAGACCACTAGTCAGATTAGTTAAGAAACAAAGAGAAAAGACTCAAACTAGCTCACTCAGAAATGAAGAAGGAAACACTGCAACTGATGTGACGGAAATTCAAAAGATCACCCAAGACTAATATGAACATCGCTATGCAAACAAACTAGACAATCTAGAGAAAATGAATAAATTCTAGGAAACACACAACCCCTCCCAACATTGAATCAAGAAGAAATAGAAAACCTGAAATTCGATCATGAGCAGCAAGATGCAGAGTCATCAGAAGTCTCCCAACAAAAAAAAGTCCAGGACCTGATGGACTCACAGCTGAATCCTGCCAGACCTTTAAAAAAGAACTGGTACCCATTTTATTCAAGCCAATCCATAAGGTTGAAGAGGAGAGAATCCGCCTATTTCATTCTACGAGGTCAGTACCACTCTGATACCAAAGCCAGGAAAAGACACGACAGCAACAACAAAAAAAGAAAGCTACAGACCAAATTCTTTAGGAAAAAAAGGTACAAAAATCCCCAACAAAATATTAGCACACCAAATTAAGCAGCACATTAAAGAAAATAATACACCACGACCAAGTGGATTTTATCCTAGAGATGCAACGTTGGTTTAACATACACAAGTCGATAAACGTGATCTACTACATAGACAGAATTAAAAACAAAAATCATATGATCTTTTCAGTAGATGCAGAAAAAGCATTTGATAAAATTCAGCATGACTTTATGATAAAAACCCTCAGAAAAATAGGCATAGAAGGAACATTCCTCAAAATAAAAGCTATTTGCGACAAATCCACAGCCAATGTCATTCTGAAAGGAGAAAACTTAAACACATTCCCTCTCACATCTGGAACAAGGCAAGGATGCCCACTTTCACCACTACTATTCAACATAGTACTGGGAGTCCTAGCCAGAGCAATCAAGGTCGAAGAAGAAATAAAGCGTATCCAAAATAAAAAAGAAGAAATCAAACTATGTGTGCTGATGACATGATCACATACATGGAGAACCCTAAAGACTCCTGCCAAAGACTCCTGGACTTGATAAATGAATCTGGTAAAGTTTCAGGATACAAAATCAACACACACACAAATCAGTACCACTGCTATACACCAATAGCAACCAAGCTGAGAATCAAATGAAGAACTCAATTACATTTCTAATACCAGTCAAAAAGCTAAAATACCTAGAAATCTGTTTAACCAAGGAGGTGAAAGATTTCTCCAAGGAGAACTATAAAACTCTGATGAAATTGCATCGGACACAAACAAATGGAAAAACATGTCATGCTCATGGATTAGAAGAATCAACATAATTTTTAAATGACCATACAACCCAAAGGAATCTACAGATACAACACAATCCCTATCAGACTACCAAAGTCAGTTTTCACAGAGTTAGAAAAAACAATCCTAAAATTTATATGGAACCAAAAAGAACCAGAATAGTCAAAGGGATACTAAGCAAAAAAAAAAAAAAAAAAGCTGGAGGCATCACATTACCTGACTTCAAAATATACTACAAGACTGTCATAAACAAAATGGCACGGAAGAGGTACAAGAGCTGACACGTGGACCAATGAAACGGAATGGAGAATCCAAAAATAAACCCAAATACCAAAAACCAACTGATACTTGACAATGCAGACAAAAAACACACTGGAGAAAGGACACCCTATTCAACAATGGTGCTGGGAAAATTCAATAGCTACTTGCAGAAAAATGAAACTTGATTCCTATCTCTCTCCATATACAAGAATTAACTCAAGACAGATCGAAGACTTAAACAGCAGTCCTGAAACCATAAAAATCCTAGAGGAAAACCTAGGAAACACTCTTCTGGACATTGTCCTAGGCAAAGAATTTATGACTAAAACCCCGAGAGCAAATGCAACTAAAACAGAAATTAAAAAGTGAGACTTAATTAAACTAAAAAACTTCTGCACAGCAAGAGAAATAATCAACAGAGCAAACAGGCAACCTACTCAATGGGAGAAGATAGCCTCAAACTATACATCTGACAAAGGACTAATATCCAGAATCTACAAAGAACTCAAACAAATCAGCAAGAATACAGCCAATAACCCCATTAAAAATGGACATGAATAGATATCTCTCAAAAGAAGATATACAAATGGCCTACAAACATATGAAAAAATGCTCAACCTAGGAAATTCAAATTAAAACCACAGTGAGATACCACCTTACACAAGTCAGAATGGCCATTATTTAAAAAAAAATGTTGCTGGCATGGTTATGGAGAAAAGGGAACACTTATACACTCTTGGGGGGAGTGTAAATTAGTATACCTCTATGGAAAGTAGTATGGAGATTTTTTTAAAGAACTAAGAGCAGCTCTACCATTTGATCTAGCAATCCCACTACTAGTATCTTCCCGAAGGAACAGAGGACATTAGATAAGAGGCCATTATCTAAAAGATCCCTGCAGCCACATGTTCGTTGCAGCACAATTCACAACTGCAAAGGTGTGGAATCAACCTAAATGCCCATCAACCAATGAGTGGATAATGAAAATGTGGTATACATGCACCATGGACTACTACACAGCCATAAAAAAGAATGAGACCCAACCTCTGCAGCAACATAGATGGAACTGGAGATCATCCTAAGTAAACTAACTCAGAAACAGAAAACCAAACACCACATGTTCTCAATCATAGGTGGGAGCTCAATGGTCACAAAGATGGAAATAACAGACACGGGGGATACCAATAAGAGGAAAGGGGGAAGGGAGGGTAGAGTACAGAAACTACCTACGGGGCTTAATGTTCACTGTCGGGGCAAGAGGCCATCTGAGACCTGATTTCCAGCGCTACACAATATGTCCATGTAACGAATACCCATGTGTACCCCTCAAATCTACAACAATTAAATAAATGTGAGGGGAAAAAAGAAGAGGTCTTCCGTGATCTGCCCCATCCCACACCCTCTAACTCCACCCTCTACCATGCTCACTTTCCCTACTGCTCTTCTTTCTTTCTTAAAAAGATAAAAACAGGAAAACAGTCCTCTAAGCAAGAAACCGTCTGCTTCCAGACAGCTGCTAGGCTTCTCCCATTTCCTCCAAGGCCCTTCTGAAAGGAACAAAAACCATCTATGGTCATCCCACCAAGAATGCCTCTGATCTTACTGAGATACTTTCTTACCAGAAAGAGCCTTGACGGACCCCTCCCCACTCACTCTCCATACACTGCCATGGCTTTTTTCTTCTTTGAAACGTTTACATTCTTATGTGTCGGTTTGTTTACTTTCTGCCTCTTGCTATTAGGGCTTTGCACATGTTAGGTACTTAAAAATGTGTGATGATTTAGTCAACAACTCCTAACTGCAGTGTCATTACAAGGATTCAATGATAGCTCACTAGAGGGAATGTGATAACTAACGATGCTGGGTACACTGGATTTCTACAGATCCTAAATCCAGGTAAAACTTCTTTTTATTGCATATGTCAAAATTCATTTATATGAGTTCAAAAGATAAATTTTGAAATGAATCGCATCAAAACCTATTGACTAAAAGGCATGTCACGAAGTACTGTTAGTGAAAACAATTTTCAAAGGATCCCATTTATGTTAAAAATTAACAACTATGTGTGTATGTGCATGCATATACATATATTTGTATATAGAGAGAGCTAGATATAAAGATAGAAATACACCTGCACATCTGTGAGTAACAATGTTTTTATGTAGATGTTTCAAACTGGAAAAATTTGGAAAACGTTCTTGGGCGTTGACTATGTTTAAGTCAGGAGAGCTCGACATCAGCAGAGGTAGCGGTGAGATAGCAAAGTTTTCTTTAGCTGTCTCTTGAATCTTACACTTGATAAACAAGTATTCTTTTATAATTTATAAGAAAACCCAAGGAACCAAAAGCAAGAAAAATCTGAAAGCAAGCAAATATAACCCACTACATGACCTTAAAAAAATCCTGTCCTCACCAAGTCTCCTAATTTCCATCTCTAAAAAGATGGTAAAGTCTATTCTAATTAGAGATTAACACTTACTGAATGCTTATGTAGATGCGGGAGATTTCATACTGATGATTTAATCTCTACCCGCGTAACAAACACTATGTCATGTATGCAATTATTCCTTCTATCCCACAGATTTAACACAAGGATCAAATGACGCACTATGTTAAAATAACCTTGACAAAGGCAAGGCAGCACCCAAACTTACCAGCTATACTCCTAATGTCTGATTTTTTAATGTAACTGTAAGCATCTACACATCATCCCCTTCCTAGTTACAGACTACATCCTTTCTAGAAGGTGAGTTCAATCCTAAATGCTATATTGCTATCATCTATACCTAAAGGTTCCTGTGAGTCTTGTGTTTCATGTGCTTCCTGGAACAGTTTTGGATTCACCAACGTTAAAGCCACCACACACAGGTCCTGTCTATGTACAAAGTAACCACAGGATGTTTTCAGTCCAGAAAGCCAATGCGCCCTGGCTTTGTCACACACGATTTTGTGGCACTGGGCAGTTTGGTTTTAATTTTCCACTATAACAGATTCTAAATTATATTACTTCCAAACCACAGATACCAAAAGAATCTAGGCCAAAGTTTTAAGAATTGAAAAGATATTTCAACCAGGTGTGGTGATTTTCACCTGTAATCCCCTCACTTTGGGAGGCCGAGGCGAGAGGACTGCCTGAGCCCACAGGTTTGAGACCAGCCTGGACAACATGGTGAGCTCTCATCGCACAATGAATCCCCAAAATTAGTCAGATGTGGTGGTACAAGCCTGTAGTTCCAGCTACTTGGAAGGCTGAGCTGGAAGAATTGCCTGAGCCCAGCAGGTCAGGCTGTGGTGGCCCTTAGTGTACTACTGTACTCCAGCCTGTGCAACACAGTGAGACTCTGACTCAAAAAAAAAAGAAAAAAGAAAAGAAAAGGTATTTCTGTAAAATGGACAAACAAAAAAAATTTAAGAATTCATACTGAAATCCCTATATAGCAATGAATAGTTGGAAGAAATGATATGCTAAGAGAGCCATACATTAAAGTGAAGAGAGATGTGTAAAATAAATTCCTAGCTTTTCATCTTAACAAGATATTTTCATATATGTTGAGGACATACATGAAGATAACTAGAACCATTTTCAAAGGTTCTGAAAGGTAGGTTGACTAAATTGATATATACACCTGAACCTAGATGAAGAGTAAGTACTGCAAATAATTTTTCTCAAACTAATACATGATTGGCAGCAATTGCACTGCAAATTTCTATGTAATTTGAGAAGGAAATTGATTATGTAAAGTTAAAGTTTATCTGAAATTATACAAGGCAAATTTTTAAATCACAAAAATTAAGAGTAAAAGGGGATACTTTGACTTCACAGTCTCATTCAGCCATCATCGCTGTCCAGTTCCAGACCCTAGCTTTGTAAAACAAATAAATGTCATTTCGTGGGGAAAAAAAAAGGGGGATACTTGTCATGTTCAATAGTGTGATAAATTACAGTAAAGATTCGACCAGAGAGTGGTAAAGAGCTCAACACATTCAAGGGTTCAAGCGGGAAAAAAAGCCTGTTGTTTCAGATGAAACAGTAGAGACAAAAAGTACCCTACAAAAATCAACATGCACCATGTCACACTCAAATCAGTATGCATGATTAAAATCAGAAGACAATCACAACAGAAAAATACAAACAATCGCTATATAGAACTACATCATACACTTCCTAGACAACTATGGAAAGGTAGCAGGGTTTTCCCAAAGAACAGAAAAGCTGGACTAACTAACTCGGGATTTATATCAGGAGATAAGCAAGATCTTCTCAGGCAGAGGGCTTAACACAGATTTGTGGATTGTTTCATTAAATCCTCTATAGGCCTTTGGCACTCACATAAAATTAAGCACAGGAAACACAGGATCGTTTTCTGTTTGGGAGAATAATATGTTAAAATACCTTTGTGAGTTAAAACATGTTAAAAAAAGATATATTTTTATTATATGTATCTTATTGTATACATTTTTTAAAATTATCACCACGTTTACTTGTACATCCTTCAACTCAAACTCATTAGTGACACAGAAATGTTCTCTTCAGAAATCACTTACCAACACACAACATGGCAGTCTTTGAAAACGTCTTCCTAATATTAGGGAAGATTAACATTCCTTCTTCCACTAAACATGTTTAGTGCCTTTGTCTCTTGGTCTCTCTGGGGTCGAGGTGCCTGATATGGCCCACTGTGTCAACTCGAAGCAAAATGGCTGGGTTGGACAATTTTGTCACAGCTTGGACAATATTAAGTGAAGACTGACATGCAGTGTTAACT
>NW_007220805.1:0-707 GCF_000164805.1 Carlito syrichta | reverse complement strand
CACTCACATAAAATTAAGCACAGGAAACACAGGATCGTTTTCTGTTTGGGAGAATAATATGTTAAAATACCTTTGTGAGTTAAAACATGTTAAAAAAAGATATATTTTTATTATATGTATCTTATTGTATACATTTTTTAAAATTATCACCACGTTTACTTGTACATCCTTCAACTCAAACTCATTAGTGACACAGAAATGTTCTCTTCAGAAATCACTTACCAACACACAACATGGCAGTCTTTGAAAACGTCTTCCTAATATTAGGGAAGATTAACATTCCTTCTTCCACTAAACATGTTTAGTGCCTTTGTCTCTTGGTCTCTCTGGGGTCGAGGTGCCTGATATGGCCCACTGTGTCAACTCGAAGCAAAATGGCTGGGTTGGACAATTTTGTCACAGCTTGGACAATATTAAGTGAAGACTGACATGCAGTGTTAACTTCACAGATCCATCCACACCAACCTCAGAAACAAAAAAATAAGAGGGAAGTTATTTGCTGTTATATGTCCGCGGATCTCTGACCCTATAAAAGGTGATTATTAAACATGCTCTGCTTTTTACCAAAGGAATAGCAATCCATTTTGTATTACGACTACCACCAGCACTGTTACAAAGAGGTGAAGGAAGAGCAAGAGAAGTTACATGTCATAGTGGCGACCTTCGTGGTATGGGATGTCCAGGAGGCCTTGAGAAGGATTATCTCC
>NW_007220804.1:0-759 GCF_000164805.1 Carlito syrichta | reverse complement strand
GGCACTCACATAAAATTAAGCACAGGAAACACAGGATCGTTTTCTGTTTGGGAGAATAATATGTTAAAATACCTTTGTGAGTTAAAACATGTTAAAAAAAGATATATTTTTATTATATGTATCTTATTGTATACATTTTTTAAAATTATCACCACGTTTACTTGTACATCCTTCAACTCAAACTCATTAGTGACACAGAAATGTTCTCTTCAGAAATCACTTACCAACACACAACATGGCAGTCTTTGAAAACGTCTTCCTAATATTAGGGAAGATTAACATTCCTTCTTCCACTAAACATGTTTAGTGCCTTTGTCTCTTGGTCTCTCTGGGGTCGAGGTGCCTGATATGGCCCACTGTGTCAACTCGAAGCAAAATGGCTGGGTTGGACAATTTTGTCACAGCTTGGACAATATTAAGTGAAGACTGACATGCAGTGTTAACTTCACAGATCCATCCACACCAACCTCAGAAACAAAAAAATAAGAGGGAAGTTATTTGCTGTTATATGTCCGCGGATCTCTGACCCTATAAAAGGTGATTATTAAACATGCTCTGCTTTTTACCAAAGGAATAGCAATCCATTTTGTATTACGACTACCACCAGCACTGTTACAAAGAGGTGAAAGAAGAGCAAGAGAAGTTACATGTCATAGTGGCGACCTTCGTGGTATGGGATGTCCAGGAGGCCTTGAGAAGGATTATCTCCCTTGACCCTGACAACAAACATGTGCCCATGAATGTTTTACTGACTCACGG
>NW_007220803.1:0-754 GCF_000164805.1 Carlito syrichta | reverse complement strand
CACCACGTTTACTTGTACATCCTTCAACTCAAACTCATTAGTGACACAGAAATGTTCTCTTCAGAAATCACTTACCAACACACAACATGGCAGTCTTTGAAAACGTCTTCCTAATATTAGGGAAGATTAACATTCCTTCTTCCACTAAACATGTTTAGTGCCTTTGTCTCTTGGTCTCTCTGGGGTCGAGGTGCCTGATATGGCCCACTGTGTCAACTCGAAGCAAAATGGCTGGGTTGGACAATTTTGTCACAGCTTGGACAATATTAAGTGAAGACTGACATGCAGTGTTAACTTCACAGATCCATCCACACCAACCTCAGAAACAAAAAAATAAGAGGGAAGTTATTTGCTGTTATATGTCCGCGGATCTCTGACCCTATAAAAGGTGATTATTAAACATGCTCTGCTTTTTACCAAAGGAATAGCAATCCATTTTGTATTACGACTACCACCAGCACTGTTACAAAGAGGTGAAGGAAGAGCAAGAGAAGTTACATGTCATAGTGGCGACCTTCGTGGTATGGGATGTCCAGGAGGCCTTGAGAAGGATTATCTCTCTTGACCCTGACAACAAACATGTGCCCATGAATGTTTTACTGACTCACGGCCACAGGTTTGTTGTGAGGATTGAGGAGACAGCATTTGGAGATGCTTTTGGAACCTACAAAGCAATAGAGAAGCTAAGCAATTATAGTATGACCGTGCAACATTCCATAGCTGAAATAAAGGAGGACATGCTAATTTCCTATTC
>NW_007220802.1:12656-28205 GCF_000164805.1 Carlito syrichta | reverse complement strand
GCCTGGCAGGGAGAGGGAGCATGGGCTCTCATCCTGGCAGTTTTTACAGAGCATAAAGAGCAAAGAAGGAATGCCCAGGTGGGAGTGAATACAGAGGAGCCTGGCCTAAGCCCGGGAGAGTA
Organism: Carlito syrichta; assembly: GCF_000164805.1. Taxonomy (NCBI): domain Eukaryota; kingdom Metazoa; phylum Chordata; class Mammalia; order Primates; family Tarsiidae; genus Carlito; species Carlito syrichta. Next base: position 28,083 of record NW_007220802.1, on the reverse strand, counting down.
GGACAAGGCCCAGCGGCAGTGTGGGGAGAAGAGGCAGTGGGCTGTCTCCGCCGGGAAGGTTGACAGTGTGTGGAATGGCAGGGGGAAGTCAGCGAGGAGTCCAGCCCATGGGCAGAAGCTCACAGGGACTAGAAGGAGGAAGGACGGATGAGGATAGAGGCGTGTGTGAGGCGAGAGCAAGCACAGAGTAAAGAATACTCACCTTCTCAGCTGACTTCACAATGCCACGATTCCTCGGGGTCACCACTGGCTCCAGGCTTGGTGGGGAGGGAGAGGGAAGGAGGAAGTGCCCCTGCAGGTGCAGAACTGGGCCTGCCAAGCAATCCACATCGGTTCTCCTGATGTCACGATCGTGAGCAGTTCTGTAACACTTTTTCTGTTGGTTACATGCTTCCGTATGAATGATATCATTGGGTTCTTGCCACATCCCTGCGAAGAAATCAGGACCGGAATTTTGATCTCCAGTTTGCAAGTGAAAGCGTGAAGGTTCACCCGGTCCAGGGGTTGCCTGGGTAGTATCTGCTGCTTTGCATCTTTCGTGTTTCCTTCAGGTTCATGAAACTACCCTTCGTTAAACTCCTTTATGTTGGCTCTGCCTTCGTTTCACTTGTTTCCTGCGTGGAGTACCTGACGCTACTCTCAACTTCCCACCAATGCTTCCTCCTTTCCTGTGGCCAGCGCTACCTTTCTACTTCTTTTTTTTAAATTGGAGTCCCACTCCATCGCCCAGGCAGGAGGGCAATGAACCAGCCCAGTGTCAACCTGCTAGGCTCAGGCGATCCTTCCACCTCAGTCTTCCAAGTAGCTGGAACCACAGACACCCGCTACCACGCCCGGCAAATTTTTTTGTTTGTTGTAGAGATGAAGTCTTGCCAAGTTGCCCAGGCGGGTCTCGAACCCATGGGCTCAGGCAAACCTCTCACCTCGGCCTTCCAAAGTGCTGGGAGTACAGGCTTGACCACCACACCCAGCCTACCTTTGAAATTCTAATCATGCCATTCTTTTGCTCAAAAATATCAATGATTCCTCATTGCCTACAGAATAACGTGGAAAGGGCGACACAGCACTCAAGGTCTTTGCCATTTTTAGTCCGTCAACCTTTCCGCGCTGGTTCTGGTGGACTTTGGATTCTGTGTTGCCCCCATCACTGATCCGCGTGCTCCAGCCATGAGGATTTATTAGCCAGTTCTTGAGCGTGCCATGCTTGCCCTTCAGACCCTCTGTGTCTTGGAAATGTTTCTCTCATTGCCAGAGACACCACCCACTGTCTTCCTTGGCAAAAATTCTGCTTCCTCAAGATCATGTTCCAAGTTTGCCTCAACTAGAAACTCTCCAGATGTCCCTAGGCGGGCTTGGTCCTTTCTCTGAGAGCCCTACTCTTTCTGTGCATGCTTTATTTTTTGCTTTGTTTTTTACTGAATTATGAGCTCCCGCAGGGCAGAAACTATAATCGCACCATTCTTGCTTCCCGCATGGCTGTCAGAGAGCCTGCCATGAAGCAGGTACTCTGTAGATAGAGTTCAATTCTATGCCTTTCTGAAGGCTGCCCTCAATGCTTACTATGTGCTTCAGTTCATTGGATACACATGGTAACAGCCATGCTGGAAGGGGTGTGCAAAATGCCATTCAAGGCTGTGTCCATCCCATTTGGTTCCTGGAGCATTCACCATGCTTTAAGTCCCACAGATGAGTTAGATACCACCCTCGCCAGGTGCGGCATTGATGTGACCCCTTTCTCTCTTTCTTTTTTTCTTTTAAAGATGTGGGGGACAGTTCAGCATTATGTAGATAAATGGTCATCGTACAGGTAAAGTTTGGGCCTCCCTTTGCTCCCCACTTCACCTGTTTTGAGATCAGGTGCCCTTACTGATGCTTTTTAAAATACATTTTCTGTTTTGAAGATGTGGGGTACAATTCAGGGTTAGGTATACAAATGTTCATTATGCAGGTCCCCTTGTCGATGAGGGGTGCCCCCCTCCCCTGACAGTTTCCCACTACTGCCAATCTCGCCCCCCTTTCCTCTGGCAGTTTCCAACTACCACCAACCCCTTTCTTAAAGAATTGTGGAAATTGTTCAAGTTCTGCTTATGAAGGAGACCATGTGGCACTCAGTTCTTTATTTTTGTGATACATCCCTCAGTATTATAGACTCTAAGTCCATCCAAGTTGCTGCAAGATCCTTACATCTGTTCTTAATGGCTGCATAATATTCCATTGTGCATATGTACCACATAGTTTTTTTTATCCAGTCCTCTTTCAATGGGCAGCATGGTTGCTTCCATGCTTTTGCTATTTTAAATAATGCTGCAATAAACATGTGTTGGCAGGTATCTCTTTCATAGAGTCATTTGAGTTCCTCTGGGTATATTCCCAGTGGGGGGATCGCAGGGTCATTTGTAGGGTCGATTTTTAGACCTTTTAGGGATCGCCACAAATCACATTGATGTGAACCATTTCTCTCTATGCTGTCACAGATACTTCACTGTATATCCATCCAAGGTAAAAGCCTCTAAAACATAACAAATCTGTTTCGGCCCCAGGTAACATTTCTCTGTATTTGTTAGAGGTGTGGTTCCTGGTGATTGCTATTTAATGTTAGGAGTTACTTTCAAAAAATGGCTACCTCTGGCTTACTCTACTCATTGCACCTCCTTGAGAGGCCTAGAGCAAGCATGGAAGTTGCTGATGGCTGCCACAGAATGAGCAGCTGACCACGCAGGCCGTCATGAAGAACAACTTGCCTTGATCTTTATAGAAACCAGGTCTAGTACAAACTACTACTGGAAGGTTCTAAACCAAGCTACTTCCCCATTAAAGTGATTAAAAACTATGACCCTCTTCACCACCACCAGATTAATGATCTGAGGGAGTAATCTGAGAAAATGGTGTGACTGGGGACCAGTTCCCCAGGACTCCTTATAACCCTTTTCTCAGGAATTGCTGACCCCGAAGGACAGAAGTTTGATGTGAGGCACCCCAGGGCTGTGAATAAGATGATGGTACACTATCAGAAACCAAACCTTAAGTCTAGGAAAAACAAAGTAATGCGAATGCAATGGTGAGCTCGTAGCCAGTAATACGATTTCGCTTGGTCACTTTGCCAGGAATGAACCCAGCACAGTAGGCGCTTTAATGAGAAGCCTGGCCTGTGAGGCAGAAAGCCAGCTGATCCCTGCCTTACTTCCCCTGCCTCAGACTGGCGACTTGGGTAGGCTGCTGACCATGCTGAGGGAAGGGTGTCAGCAGTGAGGCCGTCCTTCTGAGATTCCGGTCACAGGATCGGGTCTACCTGGGAGGGGACTTGTGCTTCAGCTAGTCTAGCCAGGAGAACCTCTTGCGGTTTAGCTTTAATATTGTTTGGTCCAATAATGGTTTGAAATGTGATGACTCCCAGCCTAGCATTTAATTTAAGAGCAAGCGATCCCAGAAGCAGTGGAGTCCTGCCAGGCACAAGCAAGACCTGCGTGTGTCATTTTTGCCACTGATTTTCCTTTTTTATTTTTATTTTGATAGCTTTGAGCGGTGCAAATAATTTTTGGTCTGGGCTTTAAGTGTACCCACCAGCCCACCTGTTCACATTGTTCCCGATAGGTTTTTTTTTTTTTTTTTTGGTCTCTCTCCCCCCTTTCCCCCTGATTCTGAGGATCCGGTGTCCATTACAAAGACACCTGCACCTGCATGCTTATCGCAGCACAATTCACAATTGCACAGATGTGGAATCAACGTAGATGCCCATCAACCAAACAGTGGATAATGAAGACGTGTTATGTACACACCATGGAATCCTATTCAACTGTCACTGCTTTTAAATCCTGCTGCCAATTGTGATGCTTTCTTCATTCACGTTCTGGGCAAATCCAAATTAGCTTCTTATGAAAACATTTCACATCTTTTCATTCCATTGTGAGGGGTTAATTTTAACTGCTCACTGCTCATAGAGTGTTCATTTTTGCCTTTTTATGTGTCTGCCACCTTGCTGAACAGTCTTCCGAGTTCTCAGAGATTTTCACTTGATGTTTTCCGGGAGATGATTTTACCCTTTATGTGGGGCGCCTTGCAGTGTTTAAGGCATATAAACCATATCTCTCAGCCATATATACCATATCTTCACAATCGGAGGGCCTATACATTGCCAACACAGAGCAGAGTCAGACCCAGGTCTTGTTTAGGGCCTGGCCCTAGGGTTGCTCCCCTCAACCCTCTCTTTAGACTTGGATGTGGACCTCTGTGCTCCGTGGTTGAGATCACAGGGACTTTCTGGCATGTGGTTGCCACTGGGAGAGTCCTTCGTGTGAGCTTTGCCTGGGTTGCCTGGACAGCCATGTGAACTTACTTGTAAAAGAATACCTTGTAAGAAAAGAATTGTGGATTGAACACTGGGAGTGAAGTCCAGCCTGTAAGAGGTTTATCCCTGGTACTCACATCCTGGTAGGTAGGTAGGTCTTAAGGGAGACAACGTATAGGTAAAATTTTTAGTTAGATCTACAGACAAGGGTATAAGCGTGCCTCATCTTTTCAGGCTAGTTTTGCTGTTAATCTAGTATTTTCATCTTTGTCTTCATACAGTATTGTCCTTACAATGAGAATAAGAGAAATAAAGTAGACTCCAGTGATCAATGAATGCAGTATCCTTACATAACACACCGTACATCCGTGTCTACAGAAGGGAATAGATTGGACAGTCCTTGTAAAGGCACTCACTGCAGTGTCTGAGAGAGCAGCAAACATTGGACAAATGCTTCTTAATATCCCTGTCATTTCTCCAACCCTTCCCCTCCCCTCTCTTCCACCTCCTCTTTCTCAAAGTTCCTTTCCTTTTCATCCTCTGTCCTCCCCCATCTTCTCCATTCCCTTTCTTCTTCTCTATCCTCTCCTCTCTCTCCTCTTTTCTGAAAATTTATTTTGTTCGGATCTTCTGTTTTTGTGTATTTTGGCTGATCGTTGGTTGCATTCAACAAAAAGAGATGCGGGTGTACGTTTCGTATTATGCAGAAATGGCTTGCATTCCATCAGATGGTGCCTCATTACCCTGTGCTTACAAAACCCAACCCAGGGAGGCGGATTTGAATGGTTCCTCCTGTCTCTTTGCAGTCGGCTTGAATAAACCCTTCTTGCGTAAATAGATCAAAATAATGAGTGGGTTGCTACTAGTTACAGTGTTTTGGTGATGCGATGGAGCATTCCTAAAGCTGACCTCTGCGTTAAGTGCCTACCAGTGAAACCTCGCCTTCCCTCCTTTTCTCTGCTCTTCCTCTTCTGCCTCTTTTTGGTCCTTTCCTTTTCCTGCCTCTTTCTTTCTCATTTCTGTCCTGTTCTCTCCCCTTTCTTTTGGTCTCCTCCCTGCCCTCTGCCCTTGGTCGAAGTTTCTCTCTACTGTCTTCTTTCCTTGGTCCTCTCTTCTGTCCTCTCCTTTCCTCCCTTCTCCTGCCAACTTCCCTCCAGTCCTCCTCCCCTCTCTCCTGCTTCTCTTTTCTTTCCTCTTTTCTGTTTTCTCCTGTCCCCTTCCCTTCTCTGCTTACCCACTCCCCACTCCTCCCCTGTTTTTTCCTCTTCTCTCCCCCCTCCTTCCTCCCTCCCACTCTCCCTCCGTTCCATCCTTCCTTCTTTCCTTCTTCCGTGATGAGTAAAATCGATTCACTGTTCCATTTACCTTGCGTTAAACTGTTTTCTTTGTCGTTATTGGAAGATATGCCTGTAGCACTTGCGTATCCTGATTATGAGACAAGCAGAGCTAAATGGGCAGAAGGTGTCCCTCCTCTCCCCCCCTCTCTATCCCCTCAACATTGGAAACTCAGTTTCTGTAGCCTGGCCGCCTCTGCTAATGCACAGCATTTTCACACTTAAGGAAATATAGACTAGTGAATATACATTAGGCTTGCTTTGGGGCTGTTTTATAGAAATCATTTTATTCTCTTAAGTTTTTAGCTCATGTGGGATGCAATTGTTTATGTGGAGCAGACTGAGAATCTGACTTCACTTTTTTCCTCCAAATGTATCACTTGCCCATTATCATCTGAAACAACAGGATTTTTTTCCTTGAACCATGGAATCTCTTGAGCCCTTCACCACTCTCCAGCCAAATCCTTATTGCAGTTTACCATGCTGTTTCACATGACAGGTACCCCTGTTTACTCTTAATTTTTGTGATTAAAAAATTAGCCTTTTATAATTTCAGGTGAAGTCAAATTTTACATAGTCAATGTCCTTCCCAAATTACATAGAAATTTTCAATGCAGTGACTGCCAATCATGAGGTAATTTGAGGAAAATTAATGTATTTGCAGTACTGACTCTTCAACTAGGTTCAGGTGTATATATCAGTTTAATCAGTTCACCTTTCAGAACCTTTGGACTATAGTTGTCATTTTTTTGCATGGTCCTCAGCAATCCTTGTTAAGATGGAAACCTCAAAACTTAAACATTTTTCCTTACTTTAATGCATGGCTCGTTATCGCATTGTTTCTTCCAACTATTCATTGCTATGTAGGGATTTCAGTATTAATTCTTAAATGTTTGTTTTTTGTCTGCCCACCTTACAGAACTATCTTTTCAGTTCTCAAAACTTTGCTGTCAATTCTCTTGGTATTTGTGGTTTGGTAATAATATAGTTTTGGAGCCTGATATATTGCAAAATTAAAACGAAGCCACATCATGCTATAGAGCCATGTGTTGGCAGATCCAGGATGCATTCTGGCTTTCTGGTCAGAATGCCCCTGTGGTTACATTGTGCATAGACATCACCTGTTTGTGGAACTTGGATGCTGACTGATCCAAAACTACTCTGGTAGGTATATGAAAGATAAAGTCACTGGTGTCTTTAGGTATAAATCATAGGAAAATAACATTTAGGGCTGAAATCAGCTGATACGCATAGACCTCAGTTCATGCTAGAAAGGATGTAGGATGTAACCAGGATGTAGAATGTAAGTGTGGATCATCACGTTCACCTAGAGACTCAAAAAAAAAAAGAAAGAAAGAAAGAATGTAAGTGTGGATGCTACTTTGCCTTTGTCAAGATTATTTTCACATGTAGTATCTAGTTGATCTTCATTTTAAATCTGTGGGACACAAGTATTCATTTTTTAAAAAGTACTAATTTTATATATGACATAGTGTTTGTTATTCAGAGAGGGATTAAATAATCAGTATAAAATCACCCACTACTTTGACATCTACATGAGCATTCAGTCAGTGGTAATCACTAATTACAGTAGGCATTACCCTCTTTTTAGCGATGGAAATACAGAGGTTTGGAGAGGACCAGGAATGTCTTTAAGGTCTTGGAGTGGGTTGCATTTGCTTTCAGATTTTTCTTCGTTTTTGTTTCTTGCCTTTTCTTACAAATTATGCATGAATACTTGCTCACCAAGTGTCACCTACAAGAGACGTCTAAGTAAAGTACTGCCGTCTGACCCCAACCTCTGCTCCTGATTTCCAGTTCTCCTGACTTAAACACAGTAAACACCCAGGAATATTTCCCAACTTTTGCCAGGTTGAAACAAATACATTGTTACTCACTGATGTGCAGATGTATTTATATATCTCTCTCTCTAGTTCTATACACACACACACACACACACACACACACACACACATTTATTTTTGTCAGTTTTGCTTCCATACATGGGATTCTGTAATATTCTTGTCACATGCTTTTAATCAATAGGTTTTGAAGCAATTTTATTTTCAAATTTATCTTTTGAGCTCATTTTGGCATGTTGATCAATCCCTTTCTTATTGTATTATGATAATTGTTCAGGGGCCGCTTATGAGTGAGAACATGTGGTACTCAGTGTTTCTGTGATAGATTCCTGAGTATGATAGACTCTAAATCCATCCAAGTTGCTGTGAAGTCCACATGTTTATCCTTCTTTATTGCTGCATAATATTCCATTGTATATATGTATTGCATTTTTTTTTATCCAGTCCAGTTTCGATGGGTAGCACAGTTGGTTCCAAGTTTTTGCTAGTGTGAATAGTGCTGCAGTAAACATGCATGTGCACGTATCTTTTTTTTTTTTTAAGTTGTAGTATCACTCTATTACCCAGGCTGGAGTGCAGTGGCATGCTCACGACCACCCCAGCGTCGACCTGCTGGTCTCTGACAATCGTTCTGCCTTAGCCTTCCAAGTAGCTGGCACTACAGGTGCCCACTACCATGCCTGGCTAATTTTTTTTTTAATTTGAGTTGGAGTCTTACTTTGTCACCCAGACTGGAGTACACTGGCACACTCACGGCCAATCCAGGGTCAACCTGCTGGGCTCCAGCAATCCTTCTGCCTCAGCCTTCCAAGTAACCAGAACTACAGGCACATGCTACCATACCCAGGTAATTTTTGATTTATTGTAGAGACGATGTCTCACCAAGTTTCCCAGGCTGGTCTTCAACCCGTGGGCTCAAGCATTCCACTCACCTAGTCGTCCCAAAGTGCTGGGATTACAGGCTGAGCCACAGAGCCTGACACTGCCCCCTTTTTAATGGGGCTGTTTGTGTTTTTTTTCCTCTCAGCACATTTGAATTACTTTTATATCCTAGTTGTTAGGCCTTTGTCAGGTATATAGTTGGCAAATATTTTTCCCATTCTGTGATGTCTCCCTACTCTCTTGATGGTTTCTCTTGCTTTGCAGAAGCTTTTCAGTTGATGAGGTCCCATTTGTCTATCTTTTCTTTTATGGCATGGACTTTTGGGGTTTTGATCAGGAATTGGCTGCCTCTTTCAATGTCTCTCAGGGTGTCTCCTGCATTTTCTATGATTCTTATAGTTGGAGGGCACTTGGGATTTTGATCACAAATTAGTTACCAGTTCCAATTTCCATAAGGGTATCTCCTGCGTTTTCTAAAGTTCTTATAGTTTGAGATTTTATGTTTAGGTCTTTGATCCATTTAGAGTTGATTTTTATGTATGGTGATAGGTAGGGGTCCTGTTTCAGTCCTCTGCATCTGGTCAGCCAGTTTTCCCATCATCATTTACTGAGTAGGTTCTCCTCTCCCCAGTGTTTGTTGAAATCTTTGTCAAAGATGAGTTGGTTGAGAAATTAAGGTTTTGCTTCCTGAATCTCTATCCTGTTCCATTGGTCCGTATGCCTGATCTTGTGCCATCACCAGACTGTTTTGATTACTGTAGCCTTGTGGTAAAGTTTGAAGTCTGGAAGTGTTATACCTCCTGCTTTATTTCTTTTGCTAAGGATCGTTTTGGCTATTTGTGGTCATTTATGTTTCCATATGAATTTCTGTATCGCCATTTCCAGGTCTGAGAAGAATGATGTTGGTTATTAATTGGGTATTGCATCGAATCTGTAGATTGCCTTTGGGTAGGATGGACATTTGATTCTTCCTATCCACGAGCATGGAATATTTTTCCATTTGTTTGTGTCATCTTAGATTTCTATGAGCAGTGTTTTGTAGTTTTCGCTGTTAAGGTCTCTCACTTCTCTGGTTAGGAAGATGCCGAGGTGTTTCATTTTTGTGTGTGGCTATTGTGAATGGGATTGTGCTTTTTACTTGGTTCTCTGCCTGCTTGTTCTTGGTGTATGAGAATGCGACTGTATTTTGCACATTTATTTTGTACCCCGAGACTTTGCCAAAGTCCTTTGTCGGTGAAAGCAGGTTTTTGACAGATTCTTTTGGATTTTTGAGGGTACAGGATCATATTGTCAGCAAAGAGGGATAACTTAACTTCGTCTTTTCCTATTTGGATACCCCTGATTTCCTTCTCTTGTCTAATTGCTCTAGCTAGGACTTCCAACACAATGTTGAACAAGAGGGGTGAGAGCCCTTGTCTTGTTCCGGGTTTCAGGGGAAATGTTTCCAGTCTCTGTCCGTTTAGCAATATGCTAGCTGTGGGTTTATCATAGGTGGCACTTACTATTTTGAGGTATGTTCCTTCTATATCTAGGTGTTTTCAAAGGATAACTCTGGTAGGTGTATGGAAGAGAGATATGAACCTTGTTATGGTGGAAGCAAATGCCATCTGCAAAGCACCATTGAGACTTGGCTTACCTTTCTTGGTCTTGACTTCTAGATTTTGGCCAGGTATTTCCTAACTTGTTAGGTCTTTGAGACTTTCAAGAGGAGTTGTCAAGTATATTTTGCTTACCTTACTTAGTGAGTTGTCCAAAGCAGAAATGTTTGTCTGAATTACCGTTTCCCTTTTTCAGAATCAGTAGTTCCCAAGTCTGTTTTAAACGTAATTATTGATTGTACTAAGGGAAGCTCTTTGGGGTTTTTGGTTGGTGTTTGTTTTTATTTTTAGTTGGGGGTCTCACTCCATCGCCCAGGCTGGAGTGCAGTAGCACGCTTACGGCCTCACCAGATAGACTTTTTGGGCTCTGGCGATCCTTCTGCCTCAGCCTTCCAGGTAGCTGGAACTACAGGCATTCTCTACTGCACCCGACTAATTTTTTGATTTATTGTAGAGATAAGGTCTCACTATGTTGCCTAGGCTAGTCTTGAATGTTTTTTTTTTTTAAATGTGTCTTAATGTGTCCACCCAACTTTGTAAAGCAACTTAATGGTAGTTATCATTCTGAGTTATTTTCTTCAGTTCTTTGGGTGTTTTTGGTAATAACCCTATGCATGAAGCATGCGAACCTATAAGCAAACTTCACATCCCATTTTGAGAGGGTGAATCAGAGAGCATGCTTAATGTTGCGACCAAATCCTCACCCATTTTTCCACATTTGTCCCTTAGAGACAGAATGCTCAATTCAAGGACCTAGGCCTTCTAATCATAGTGGAGTGATGTTGCTGCTGGTTTATGTATTGTGGCCTTGGCAGCCCCTCACCCTTATACTCTCTAGAGCCCTTCAGATCCTAAACAAGAAGTAAATTATGTGATTAATCTTAACCCACAAGGATGGTAAGAAGTCTCCAAGTAGGTAGTGCTACCTGTAAGTAGATAATGTGTTATTTAGGAGAGGGAATCTAAAGGTGAGATGTTGGTATTGTGTCTCTGATACTTGTAGATTACAGAATTATTTCAAATGTATTGTCTTATTTAACCTTCAAGACAAGCCTGTGATATACAATCTTGATACCTTGTGTATTGAGATGTGGTTGGTTGTGAGGGTTATATGAGATGTCAGCGCACTGAGCTCCCTGACTGTCCTTGAGAATGCTTCAGCAAATAACGGTGACTTTAGTCTTGATTTATAATTGTTATTATTAATACATCACCTTTGGTAAGTGCTATCTGTGAATTGTCAAGCAGAATAAGTGTTGAAGTCTCCGTGCTCTTTATTCTGTGCTCCATTTCCCCTCCCCAAACCCAAGACATTTATTGTAGTCCAGGTTTGTTCTCTTCTGTTCTGAGAAGTGAGTCCCCAGGTAAAGGCTTTGCAGGAACTTGACCTCCAACTGATCAAAGGAATCCCCTGGCAACATCCATTGGCCATGCCCTGGTAGAGGCTCGTAATAGGTTATGCCATCCAGCGGTGGGTTCATTGGACAGATGTGCCGTTTTATTCATAGATGTCTGGAAAGAATATGATATGTTTGTGTATATTAATTATATGTATGTATTTATATTTAACTTTTATTTTTGTATTTATTGTCTTATATTTATTAACTGACTGATTATTTCTTGTGGACAGAAACTATCCTCATTTTTTTGCATATTTCTGTTTATTCCACCATCTTGCCTCTTGACACTACTTATAATTTTTCAAGCCATTGTAGTTTTAAGATTTACATTTTTTAGATGAAATACTGGAACTCACACTGACAATTACTGTACTATTTGTTTACTCTCCAGAATACTCCATGGATATCCATGCTGAGAGAGGTACGCATGTGTATGCTTGTGTTTACAGATGTCCGCATATTTATATATCCATCCAATCAACCACAGAAATAGGTTAGGGGCTTTTTAATTGGAAGCGATAATCTTTCTATATATATATGTTTTTTTGTTTTTTTTTTAGTTGAAGTCTTACTCTGTTGCCCAGGCTGGATTGCAGTGGCATCACCACCGCTACTGCAGCCTCAACCTGCGGAACTCAGGCTATCCTTCTGTTTCAGTCTTTCACAGGTGCATGCCTCCATGTCCGGCTAAGTCTTTCTTTAAAATTTATTGTAGAGATGAGGTCTTGCCATGTTGCCCTGGCTGATCTTGAACTCCTGGACTCGGGCAATCCTCTCACCTTCGCCTCTCATCGTGCTGAGATTCCAGGCTTGAGCCACTGTGCCTGGCCTCTTTCCACATGTTTACAGCCAATATTTGGATCTACCAAATAGATATATTATCTCTTCTTTGTTTTTCCCTGAACTTGTCATTATTGTCTTTAATAATTCTCTATTACTAAATACATTGTGAGATTATCATATATCTTAATGCATTCTATTGCCGATGCTGCTTGCTAGTCACCTTTGTTTGAAAATTAACTAGGTTAGTCTTTCTAAGCTAGCTCTGTATACAGCTATGTATTTCAGGCATTGAGGTAGCAAAATGGTGGACACCTTGCTTCCTGTTGATGAAATTGGGCCTTGTCAGTTACCTATACTCAATGAAAACTAGAGTAATTTAATCCCTACATAATAGAATCACCTTAGTGGGCTAGTAGCAAGGGGAAGCTTCTGTTTTGAAAAGGATTCCACCATACAATGAATTTGAAAGGAATTTGCTGTCAGCCCCTGAATTGTTCTATTATGTGTCTAAAACAGCAAAGATATTAGGGCCACTTCGTGAATAGTGTAAGTGAATAGATATGGTGAATTACAACGAATAGAACTATGAAACGTTACATCTAGTGGATAGGTGAGTAGGTTTTCGTGAGAAATGGATATGTCATGAGTAATTCTTCTTTTGTAACAAATTATGTTTTGGCATAATCTTTACTTCTCTGTTACTTTTCAGGTTCTGAAAGTATCCTCACATGTTTTCACTTTAATCCTCACAAAGAGTCTATTAGTGAGTTAGTACAAGATTCAGTGACACAAGTTTGCCATGAGGGTCAATAATGACATCTACATAAAAGCCTAAGTATATTGCCTACTGGGTCAGTTACATCTCCTTGTTTGTTTGTTTGTTTGTTTTTCTGTTACTTCTTCATTTTGTTCTTCCTCCTCCGGCTTTTCATCCTTCCCTATGTTCCCTTACACCCACTCCTGTGCCTCCTCCAAGTCCCCTTTCCCTTCTCTTCATCCGCCCATTCTTCTTATTCTTTTCCTATTTTCTTAAGTATTATGACTAATTATGTTATGTCACACTACTATCACTTTGAGTAAGTTTCTAACTCTGTTTAATATCGTACATGGGAGCAAATTAATGATCACTCAGTGTTTCTATCCAGGGTTACCCTGGGATATGCAAGAGTGAATGGCTACTAGTTTACTTTTTTGAGGCAGTTCTCGTTGATCATACTAAAGATTGGGTGTATGTGCGACTTAATTAAATATTGTCACTAAGAAGTTCATTTGCAGAACTGAGAAAATGTCACTGCCATTAGAACGATGATGGTCACATCAACCTCAGTTGTCCCTGTGACCTAAGGATGACCAGTGGGACTATGGGAGCTAATCCCAACATTTAGGAAGGATTATCAAAATAGACCTAGCTCATCCCCTGATATTGGTTCCTGATAAGTTATACAATCCAGCCTTTTGGATTCTTCAGGAATGGTTTGCTCTCTTCATTATAGATGTCTGGAAATAATATATGATCTTGCCTAGCAAATAGGTATTTTTGTGTGTGTGTATGTGCATGAAGCTTTCATTTTAATTAATATTCTTTTCTGACAGATTACTGTTTGTGAACAAGAAATGTATTAGCTTTTTGCCAGCCATGGTAGCTCATACCTGTAATCTCAGCATTTTGGAAAGCTGAGACAGGATGATTTGTTGAGCCAAGGAGTTTGAGACTAGCCTAGGCAACATAGTGACACCTCGTTTAACAAAAAAAGAAAAAAAAAGACAGGTGCGGTGGCATATGCCTGTAGTCCGAGCTACTCAGGAGAGTGAGGCAGAAGGAATGCTTGAGTCCTGGAGGTTGCGGTCATGGTGAGCTGTGGTGGAGCCACTGCATTCCAGCCTGGGGAGCAACAGAGTGAGACCCCAACTTAATCACACAAAAAAGGGAGGAATGTGGTAGCTTTTTAATGATTCCTTTTTGCTCTCCCAAACTGTACTTCTTGACACTACTCACATTTTACATTATTTTAATTTTTATGATTACACCTACAGAGTTAAGAAAATAATTTTCCGTAAGACAACAGGAGATCTAACACATGGGTTAAGTGCTTTAAGTTACTAGAAAATTTCATCTCTCCTCTTGCCTAGGTTAATATTCAACGAACTGAACCCTAAAGTCCTGACTCAAGGACTGTGTCTTCTCATGTAGCCTTGCAAAGTGTCTTCTTGAGGTATTAACATCTAGAGAACTTCAGGTCTGAAAGAAAACCAGAATTTTCAGGTATGAAAGAAAACCAGAATTAAAAATTGCTGGGCAACCCCCTCAGGTCCCCCCCTACGGTGGGAGCTTTTCTGTCCTCTCAATAAATCCTGCTTTAAAAAAAAATTACTGAATGAACTTCCTTCTTAACAGGGAAAGAAGTTAACAATAGTAATTGGCCCTTGGTTTTTAAATGGTATTTGGTTAGTTACAGTTTCATTGAGGGTTAGTTTTCAAATTGTGATGGCTTTATGATTTTTGTATATTTTTACTTTTTGCATGTGCTTTCTGAGCGTTGTCTCAAGTAATCACCACAAACTTGTTTGGTCTTTCTAGGTTAGCTCTGCTTGTAGGTATTAACATGAGGCATCAAGGTAACACAACATGGGTTTTCAGAGAGTGTGGCCATTGTGCTTCCAGTAATGAAGTTGGGCCTTGGCCGTCACCTGCATACAATACAAACTGGAGAACTTTAATCCCTAATGATGGATGTTTTCATAGTTGGTAATAGCCAAAGGACAGTTCTGTTCTGTCACATTATGAATTTGGAAGTTTGGATACAGTGGGAAGAATATTGTTTCTGGGTTTTCCTGCAGAAGGAACTTTGAGGTTAAAATGCGCCAATATAGAACTTTAAAAGTTGGCCTTCTGTGTTAAAAAGAAATCATATTATGCCTCCTGACATCACTTCTTTGCAAGATGATGAGATCATGCCTCATTACCCTATGCTTATTAATTTCAACCCGGCCCCCCAGCTCAGGGAGACAGATTTGGGCATTTCCTTCTGCCTCTTTGCCAGTCAACTAGCAGCAGAGCTTTTCTTTGCTGCAAAGCCAATGCCATGCTACTGGCTTCTATGAAAAACAAGCCCATAAGATTGGTCAGTAAGACTATTGA
The DNA here is from genome assembly GCF_000164805.1 of Carlito syrichta. NCBI lineage: Eukaryota > Metazoa > Chordata > Mammalia > Primates > Tarsiidae > Carlito > Carlito syrichta. The sequence continues at coordinate 12,800 of NW_007220802.1, read as the reverse complement.
CAGTGTTTATTATGAATTACCTCTTTTGAGTTTTTTCTAGGTGCTAGGTTAGGCCTGCATGTGAGACTGAATTCAAATTTGTCCAGGTAGAAAAAAGACAGTTTGTTGTGATAGAAGCAACTTTGCTGCTAGTTGATGACACTG
>NW_007220802.1:0-12321 GCF_000164805.1 Carlito syrichta | reverse complement strand
GTGCTTAGTATATCTTATTTTGCTAGAGTTTATATATGTGTTACTTGATTCAAACCTCAGAAAAAATTCCGTGATAAAAACTCAGTGATTTAAAGAATACAAGTGTTATCTGGATGAAGCGCAATGATCTTCAACTATGTATTGTGTACTCTGACTGATGAGTAAACACTGATGAGTATCTGTTATTAATGATCTTTAATGTTACTGAATTTTGTTAATAAAATTGAGCAAATGTCATAATCCATTTACAGAAAAAAATCATTGGTGGGTATAGAAAGGTGTAAAGTACCACAGAAAACCAATGGTATAACTTTTTCTTTGATATGAAATTAATTTGTCTTAATTGTTATAATAAATATACTGTTGTCTTATCATAATTGGAGAACCTAGGAAAATACATTCAATATTCAAATGTGTTTTTATACTTCTTTCCTAACTATTGTTACTGCTTAGCTTCTTAAAATTAGGAAAAAATACTTATCCAAACAAAGCTAAGCTATGTCTAATAAAAGAAACTAGATGGTTGTTGATGTTTTATTGTATGAAAAGTTTATATATTTTAGCAGGTTTTGATACATTTAGTTTTGAATACATACTTACTATTTTTATCTTTGCTGTATGATTACTTCTGAAAAATAGGGAACATAATTTTGTGTTTTTGACTTTCCTTCTGCCTCACTTCCTTAGCTATCAATGAATTTTCTGTTTTTTAGATGATTCCAGAAAGATAACAACTTCACCCTGTATAATGAATTTCAGCATTCAATAATTCCATATCCCACATCATCAGAGCTGTTAGGTCACCTAGAGTTACTTCTCTTCGTAGAAGTGACCCATCACATCACAACGTTTGTATGAACTGTCAGCTCATCAGGGGTTGTGCAGTCATTGACTTCATTTAACATGTGACATCAGCTACCAGTATGTTTTGAGGAAACTCTTTGGTTTTATAAATGGAAATTACCTTGTGCTGAATATATTGTAACAGCTAAGAATACTATTTAGGACCTCGTGTGGTAGATTGTCCACAATTTTCATTTTTTGTCTATCTCTTTATAAAATCTTTGATTTGCATTATGAAGGAAACATTAGGAGAATTTCATCAAAATTATTTAAAAATACTGTGAAATGTGTTAGTGATGGACAGGCAATGAATTTGAGAGAAGTGAATAATATAGGACTTGCTCAATGTAATTAGGTTAAATCCTTAGTTACGTAATCTGTTAAATTTTGTATGTATGTATTTTTCAGGAATGTTATCTTACTATAGCTGCATAGATGACCGCAAATTTAGGTATATGTTTAGGAATTTTTAAGTTTTTCTTTCTGTTTTGTGGAATTATTTCCCTAGTCTTTGTGATTATTGCTGGTTGTACTGGGATATTGGGATATCTCATATATTTTAACCTGTGTGTTTTACTTCCCAGCTTGAACTATCTGTTGTTTGTCATATTTTACATATTTCTGGTTGGGAATTGATAGACTATATCTTTAGAATTGTTTTAGTAAATACAGTGTCATTCTACATCATCATTGGTGGTTTGCAAATTGTGAGAAATCTGCATCTCACAGTGGATTGGTGGAACTTTGCTGCCAGCCCCTGTTAGATTTTCTAGTCCTCAACTGCAGAAACAAGGAATTATCACTAATAGAGGTGGAAAAGAAAACATATGTGCTCACAGTTCAGTAGGCTGTGAATAGGAAATTAGCATGTCCTCCTTTATTTCAGCTATGGAATGTTGCACGGTCATACTATAATTGCTTAGCTTCTCTATTGCTTTGTAGGTTCCAAAAGCATCTCCAAATGCTGTCTCTTCAATCCTCACAACAAACCTGTGGCCGTGAGTCAGTAAAACATTCATGGGCACATGTTTGTTGTCAGGGTCAAGGGAGATAATCCTTCTCAAGGCCTCCTGGACATCCCATACCACGAAGGTCGCCACTATGACATGTAACTTCTCTTGCTCTTCCTTCACCTCTTTGTAACAGTGCTGGTGGTAGTCGTAATACAAAATGGATTGCTATTCCTTTGGTAAAAAGCAGAGCATGTTTAATAATCACCTTTTATAGGGTCAGAGATCCGCGGACATATAACAGCAAATAACTTCCCTCTTATTTTTTTGTTTCTGAGGTTGGTGTGGATGGATCTGTGAAGTTAACACTGCATGTCAGTCTTCACTTAATATTGTCCAAGCTGTGACAAAATTGTCCAACCCAGCCATTTTGCTTCGAGTTGACACAGTGGGCCATATCAGGCACCTCGACCCCAGAGAGACCAAGAGACAAAGGCACTAAACATGTTTAGTGGAAGAAGGAATGTTAATCTTCCCTAATATTAGGAAGACGTTTTCAAAGACTGCCATGTTGTGTGTTGGTAAGTGATTTCTGAAGAGAACATTTCTGTGTCACTAATGAGTTTGAGTTGAAGGATGTACAAGTAAACGTGGTGATAATTTTAAAAAATGTATACAATAAGATACATATAATAAAAATATATCTTTTTTTAACATGTTTTAACTCACAAAGGTATTTTAACATATTATTCTCCCAAACAGAAAACGATCCTGTGTTTCCTGTGCTTAATTTTATGTGAGTGCCAAAGGCCTATAGAGGATTTAATGAAACAATCCACAAATCTGTGTTAAGCCCTCTGCCTGAGAAGATCTTGCTTATCTCCTGATATAAATCCCGAGTTAGTTAGTCCAGCTTTTCTGTTCTTTGGGAAAACCCTGCTACCTTTCCATAGTTGTCTAGGAAGTGTATGATGTAGTTCTATATAGCGATTGTTTGTATTTTTCTGTTGTGATTGTCTTCTGATTTTAATCATGCATACTGATTTGAGTGTGGACATGGTGCATGTTGATTTTTGTAGGGTACTTTTTGTCTCTACTGTTTCATCTGAAACAACAGGCTTTTTTTCCCGCTTGAACCCCTTGAATGTGTTGAGCTCTTTACCACTCTCTGGTCGAATCTTTACTGTAATTTATCACACTATTTAACATGACAAGTATCCCCCTTTTTTTTTCCCCACGAAATGACATTTATTTGTTTTACAAAGCTAGGGTCTGGAACTGGACAGCGATGATGGCTGAATGAGACTGTGAAGTCAAAGTATCCCCTTTTACTCTTAATTTTTGTGATTTAAAAATTTGCCTTGTATAATTTCAGATAAACTTTAACTTTACATAATCAATTTCCTTCTCAAATTACATAGAAATTTGCAGTGCAATTGCTGCCAATCATGTATTAGTTTGAGAAAAATTATTTGCAGTACTTACTCTTCATCTAGGTTCAGGTGTATATATCAATTTAGTCAACCTACCTTTCAGAACCTTTGAAAATGGTTCTAGTTATCTTCATGTATGTCCTCAACATATATGAAAATATCTTGTTAAGATGAAAAGCTAGGAATTTATTTTACACATCTCTCTTCACTTTAATGTATGGCTCTCTTAGCATATCATTTCTTCCAACTATTCATTGCTATATAGGGATTTCAGTATGAATTCTTAAATTTTTTTTGTTTGTCCATTTTACAGAAATACCTTTTCTTTTCTTTTTTCTTTTTTTTTTGAGTCAGAGTCTCACTGTGTTGCACAGGCTGGAGTACAGTAGTACACTAAGGGCCACCACAGCCTGACCTGCTGGGCTCAGGCAATTCTTCCAGCTCAGCCTTCCAAGTAGCTGGAACTACAGGCTTGTACCACCACATCTGACTAATTTTGGGGATTCATTGTGCGATGAGAGCTCACCATGTTGTCCAGGCTGGTCTCAAACCTGTGGGCTCAGGCAGTCCTCTCGCCTCGGCCTCCCAAAGTGAGGGGATTACAGGTGAAAATCACCACACCTGGTTGAAATATCTTTTCAATTCTTAAAACTTTGGCCTAGATTCTTTTGGTATCTGTGGTTTGGAAGTAATATAATTTAGAATCTGTTATAGTGGAAAATTAAAACCAAACTGCCCAGTGCCACAAAATCGTGTGTGACAAAGCCAGGGCGCATTGGCTTTCTGGACTGAAAACATCCTGTGGTTACTTTGTACATAGACAGGACCTGTGTGTGGTGGCTTTAACGTTGGTGAATCCAAAACTGTTCCAGGAAGCACATGAAACACAAGACTCACAGGAACCTTTAGGTATAGATGATAGCAATATAGCATTTAGGATTGAACTCACCTTCTAGAAAGGATGTAGTCTGTAACTAGGAAGGGGATGATGTGTAGATGCTTACAGTTACATTAAAAAATCAGACATTAGGAGTATAGCTGGTAAGTTTGGGTGCTGCCTTGCCTTTGTCAAGGTTATTTTAACATAGTGCGTCATTTGATCCTTGTGTTAAATCTGTGGGATAGAAGGAATAATTGCATACATGACATAGTGTTTGTTACGCGGGTAGAGATTAAATCATCAGTATGAAATCTCCCGCATTTACATAAGCATTCAGTAAGTGTTAATCTCTAATTAGAATAGACTTTACCATCTTTTTAGAGATGGAAATTAGGAGACTTGGTGAGGACAGGATTTTTTTAAGGTCATGTAGTGGGTTATATTTGCTTGCTTTCAGATTTTTCTTGCTTTTGGTTCCTTGGGTTTTCTTATAAATTATAAAAGAATACTTGTTTATCAAGTGTAAGATTCAAGAGACAGCTAAAGAAAACTTTGCTATCTCACCGCTACCTCTGCTGATGTCGAGCTCTCCTGACTTAAACATAGTCAACGCCCAAGAACGTTTTCCAAATTTTTCCAGTTTGAAACATCTACATAAAAACATTGTTACTCACAGATGTGCAGGTGTATTTCTATCTTTATATCTAGCTCTCTCTATATACAAATATATGTATATGCATGCACATACACACATAGTTGTTAATTTTTAACATAAATGGGATCCTTTGAAAATTGTTTTCACTAACAGTACTTCGTGACATGCCTTTTAGTCAATAGGTTTTGATGCGATTCATTTCAAAATTTATCTTTTGAACTCATATAAATGAATTTTGACATATGCAATAAAAAGAAGTTTTACCTGGATTTAGGATCTGTAGAAATCCAGTGTACCCAGCATCGTTAGTTATCACATTCCCTCTAGTGAGCTATCATTGAATCCTTGTAATGACACTGCAGTTAGGAGTTGTTGACTAAATCATCACACATTTTTAAGTACCTAACATGTGCAAAGCCCTAATAGCAAGAGGCAGAAAGTAAACAAACCGACACCTAAGAATGTAAACGTTTCAAAGAAGAAAAAAGCCATGGCAGTGTATGGAGAGTGAGTGGGGAGGGGTCCGTCAAGGCTCTTTCTGGTAAGATTGTATCTCAGTAAGATCAGAGGCATTCTTGGTGGGATGACCATAGATGGTGAAGTGGCATTTCAGAAGGGCCTTGGAGGAAATGGGAGAAGCCTAGCAGCTGTCTGGAAGCAGACGGTTTCTTGCTTAGAGGACTGTTTTCCTGTTTTTATCTTTTTAAGAAAGAAAGAAGAGCAGTAGGGAAAGTGAGCATGGTAGAGGGTGGAGTTAGAGGGTGTGGGATGGGGCAGATCACGGAAGACCTCTTCTTTTTTCCCCTCACATTTATTTAATTGTTGTAGATTTGAGGGGTACACATGGGTATTCGTTACATGGACATATTGTGTAGCGCTGGAAATCAGGTCTCAGATGGCCTCTTGCCCCGACAGTGAACATTAAGCCCCGTAGGTAGTTTCTGTACTCTACCCTCCCTTCCCCCTTTCCTCTTATTGGTATCCCCCGTGTCTGTTATTTCCATCTTTGTGACCATTGAGCTCCCACCTATGATTGAGAACATGTGGTGTTTGGTTTTCTGTTTCTGAGTTAGTTTACTTAGGATGATCTCCAGTTCCATCTATGTTGCTGCAGAGGTTGGGTCTCATTCTTTTTTATGGCTGTGTAGTAGTCCATGGTGCATGTATACCACATTTTCATTATCCACTCATTGGTTGATGGGCATTTAGGTTGATTCCACACCTTTGCAGTTGTGAATTGTGCTGCAACGAACATGTGGCTGCAGGGATCTTTTAGATAATGGCCTCTTATCTAATGTCCTCTGTTCCTTCGGGAAGATACTAGTAGTGGGATTGCTAGATCAAATGGTAGAGCTGCTCTTAGTTCTTTAAAAAAATCTCCATACTACTTTCCATAGAGGTATACTAATTTACACTCCCCCCAAGAGTGTATAAGTGTTCCCTTTTCTCCATAACCATGCCAGCAACATTTTTTTTTAAATAATGGCCATTCTGACTTGTGTAAGGTGGTATCTCACTGTGGTTTTAATTTGAATTTCCTAGGTTGAGCATTTTTTCATATGTTTGTAGGCCATTTGTATATCTTCTTTTGAGAGATATCTATTCATGTCCATTTTTAATGGGGTTATTGGCTGTATTCTTGCTGATTTGTTTGAGTTCTTTGTAGATTCTGGATATTAGTCCTTTGTCAGATGTATAGTTTGAGGCTATCTTCTCCCATTGAGTAGGTTGCCTGTTTGCTCTGTTGATTATTTCTCTTGCTGTGCAGAAGTTTTTTAGTTTAATTAAGTCTCACTTTTTAATTTCTGTTTTAGTTGCATTTGCTCTCGGGGTTTTAGTCATAAATTCTTTGCCTAGGACAATGTCCAGAAGAGTGTTTCCTAGGTTTTCCTCTAGGATTTTTATGGTTTCAGGACTGCTGTTTAAGTCTTCGATCTGTCTTGAGTTAATTCTTGTATATGGAGAGAGATAGGAATCAAGTTTCATTTTTCTGCAAGTAGCTATTGAATTTTCCCAGCACCATTGTTGAATAGGGTGTCCTTTCTCCAGTGTGTTTTTTGTCTGCATTGTCAAGTATCAGTTGGTTTTTGGTATTTGGGTTTATTTTTGGATTCTCCATTCCGTTTCATTGGTCCACGTGTCAGCTCTTGTACCTCTTCCGTGCCATTTTGTTTATGACAGTCTTGTAGTATATTTTGAAGTCAGGTAATGTGATGCCTCCAGCTTTTTTTTTTTTTTTTTTGCTTAGTATCCCTTTGACTATTCTGGTTCTTTTTGGTTCCATATAAATTTTAGGATTGTTTTTTCTAACTCTGTGAAAACTGACTTTGGTAGTCTGATAGGGATTGTGTTGTATCTGTAGATTCCTTTGGGTTGTATGGTCATTTAAAAATTATGTTGATTCTTCTAATCCATGAGCATGACATGTTTTTCCATTTGTTTGTGTCCGATGCAATTTCATCAGAGTTTTATAGTTCTCCTTGGAGAAATCTTTCACCTCCTTGGTTAAACAGATTTCTAGGTATTTTAGCTTTTTGACTGGTATTAGAAATGTAATTGAGTTCTTCATTTGATTCTCAGCTTGGTTGCTATTGGTGTATAGCAGTGGTACTGATTTGTGTGTGTGTTGATTTTGTATCCTGAAACTTTACCAGATTCATTTATCAAGTCCAGGAGTCTTTGGCAGGAGTCTTTAGGGTTCTCCATGTATGTGATCATGTCATCAGCACACATAGTTTGATTTCTTCTTTTTTATTTTGGATACGCTTTATTTCTTCTTCGACCTTGATTGCTCTGGCTAGGACTCCCAGTACTATGTTGAATAGTAGTGGTGAAAGTGGGCATCCTTGCCTTGTTCCAGATGTGAGAGGGAATGTGTTTAAGTTTTCTCCTTTCAGAATGACATTGGCTGTGGATTTGTCGCAAATAGCTTTTATTTTGAGGAATGTTCCTTCTATGCCTATTTTTCTGAGGGTTTTTATCATAAAGTCATGCTGAATTTTATCAAATGCTTTTTCTGCATCTACTGAAAAGATCATATGATTTTTGTTTTTAATTCTGTCTATGTAGTAGATCACGTTTATCGACTTGTGTATGTTAAACCAACGTTGCATCTCTAGGATAAAATCCACTTGGTCGTGGTGTATTATTTTCTTTAATGTGCTGCTTAATTTGGTGTGCTAATATTTTGTTGGGGATTTTTGTACCTTTTTTTCCTAAAGAATTTGGTCTGTAGCTTTCTTTTTTTGTTGTTGCTGTCGTGTCTTTTCCTGGCTTTGGTATCAGAGTGGTACTGACCTCGTAGAATGAAATAGGCGGATTCTCTCCTCTTCAACCTTATGGATTGGCTTGAATAAAATGGGTACCAGTTCTTTTTTAAAGGTCTGGCAGGATTCAGCTGTGAGTCCATCAGGTCCTGGACTTTTTTTTGTTGGGAGACTTCTGATGACTCTGCATCTTGCTGCTCATGATCGAATTTCAGGTTTTCTATTTCTTCTTGATTCAATGTTGGGAGGGGTTGTGTGTTTCCTAGAATTTATTCATTTTCTCTAGATTGTCTAGTTTGTTTGCATAGCGATGTTCATATTAGTCTTGGGTGATCTTTTGAATTTCCGTCACATCAGTTGCAGTGTTTCCTTCTTCATTTCTGAGTGAGCTAGTTTGAGTCTTTTCTCTTTGTTTCTTAACTAATCTGACTAGTGGTCTATCAGTTTCATTTATCTTTTCAAGGAACCAATTTTTTTGTTTCATTGATCCTTTATATTGTTTCTTAAAATTTCAATTTCATTTAGTTCTGCTCTAATCTTTGTTATTTATTTTCTTCTGCTAGCTTTGCGTTTGGCTTGGTCATGTTTTTCGAGTTCCTTAAGGTGTGATATTAGGCTGTTGATTTGTGATCATTTAGTCTCATTAATGTAGGCCTTAAGTGTTATAAATTTTCCTATGAGCACAGCTTTGTGTCCCAGAGGTTTTGATGACTTCTTTCATTTTTGTTATTCATTTCAAGGAATTTTTTCAATTTCTATCTTGATTTCGTTGTTGACCCAAGGATTATTCAGGTGCAACTTGTTTAACTTTCATATCTTTGTTTAGTTTTGTGAGTTCTTCTTGGAGTTATTTTCTAGTTTCATTCCACTGTGATCTGAGATGGTGTTTGATATGATTTCTATTTTTTAAAATTTATTGAGACTTGATTTGTGACCCATCATATGGCCTATGTTGGAGAATGTCCCATGTGCTGATGAGAAAAATGTGTGTTCTGTAGTTTGGGGATGGAATGTTCTGTAGATGGCTGTTTGTTCTGTTTCCTCCAGAGTCCTGTTTGACACCAATGTTTCTTTGTTGACTTTCTGCCTTGGGGATCTGTCTATTGCTGTCAATGGGGTGTTGAAGTCTCCGACTATTAATGTATTGCTGTATATCTCTTTTTTTAGGTCTAGTAGAATTTGTTTTATAAAACTAGGGTCTCTGGTGTTAGGCTATTACATATCAAAAATCGTTATGTCTTCTTATTAGAATGATCTCTTTGTCATTATGTAATACCCATCTTTGTTTTTCACTGTTTGTTAATATATTACTGTTTTATCTGATATGAGAAGGGCTACTCATTTCTGGTTTCATTTGTGTGGAATATTTTTCCCCACCTCTCTATCTTGAGTCTGTAGGAGTCTTTGTGAGCTAAGTCGGTCTCCTGAAGGCAGCAGATATTTGGTTTGTGTTGTCTTTTTTTTTAAATCCGTTCTGTCAGTCTATCTCTTTTTAGTGGGGTCATTGAGAACATTTTCGTCCAGAGTTAATAATAATAAAAACTATTCTGTTTGCCACTCTGGGTGCTTTGTTTATTTATGTTCTCTATTGTTTTGGTGTTTCATAAAGCCTGTGACCTTTATGGTTTCCACTGTTTTACCACTGTTGTAGTTTGACCTTTTGTTTCAGTATTTAATACTCCTTTGAATATTTCTTGTAGATCCACTCTAGTAGTGCTAAATTCCTACCGCATTTGCTTCTCTGTAAAGGACTTCATTTCTCCTTCATTTATGAAACTTAGTTTGGTGGGATACAAAATCCTTGGCTGACAGTTATTCTGTTTGAGAAGATACAACCCACTCCCTTCTGGCCTGTAAGGTTTCTTCTGAGAAGTCTTGTGTAAGTGTGATAGGTTTACTTTTGTAAGTTCTTTGACATGTGTATTACGAAGTGCCCAGCCAGCCTAGGCTGAGGGCGAATCTCTGGAGATTTCCCAAGTTTTCTATCTGTTTTGTGCCTCCTGGGGTATTGCAGGGGTAAGAAGGTAAAGCACCCCACAGACTGCACTCTTAGCTGCCCCAGGGGGGATTAGAAGGGAGTCCCAGACCACTGGGGAAGCACTGTTGTGCAGAGGAGGCCCAGAAGTCTTCACCAGGAGAGTGAGAGGTTGCTATGGCAATGCATCCCACCCAGCTCCTACTTTGGCCTCAGGTGATCTGTGATCTGCATGTCAGGGTGCAGCCTGCCACAGGTACTCTCAGGCAACCTTCCCAGGCAGTTGTGAAATTTGCCCTTGGGGCCCGTTCCCTCCCAACCTGGTTGGAAAGCAGCCACTGCACCCTGCAAGGGTGGCGTCCCTGGGAAATGGTGGTTGGCACCGCTCAAGGCTTTTTTCCTGTACCGCCCCACGGCAGACCATGGCGGTGGGGAAGGCAGTTTCCGGTGAGGGACTGGGGTGGCACAAGGCCCAGAGCCCTGCAGATTTGCGGCAGGGGCACAGAACTCCCTGATTCCTGTCACTCACCTTCCTCACTGTGTCCAGAGGCTGTGGTGGACTGTGGTGGTGCAGGAAAGAGACTGTCCAGTTCCAGTCCAGGTCGGTGGATTTTTTTCTTCTTCTTTGCTCCATGTGGTTGTGATCACTCCTTTGAAGACTCGTGGGGCATGCTGCTGGATCTGTTCCTCTCTGGGTGCTGAGGAGGCTCTCCCTATCTTGGTTTACTCTGTAGGAGAAACTCACTCTAGCTGCCTCATGTTGGCCATCTTAATCCAGAATCACAGAAGACCTCTTGTAAGGCAAGAGTTTTGCTGAGATTTTATTCTGAATGGGATGAGGAGCTATTGAAGGATTTTGAGCAGAGGATGAGAATAGACTAATGTTTTCCAAAGGTAACTCTGGTAGGTAGGTGTATGGAAGATTGACTTGAACCTGGTCATAGAGGAAGCAAATGCCATCTGCGCAAAGCACCTTTGAGACTTGGATTACCTTTCTTGGTCTTGACTTCCAGATTTTGGCGAGGTATTTCCTCACTTGTTAGGTCTTTGAGACTTTCAAGAAGAGTTGTCAAGTTCATTTTGTTTAGCTTAGTTGTCCAAAGCAGGGACGTTGGTCTGAATTACCTTTTCCCCATTATCCAAATCAGTAGTTTTCTAATGAGTTTTAAACTTAATTATTGATTTTACTAAGGCAAGGTCTTTTTTTAAAAGTTTGTCCACCCAACTTACTGAAGCAACATAATGGTAGTTTTCATTTTTGGTTTATGTTCTTCAGTTCTGTAAGTGGTTTGGGTAATAACCATGTCCGTGAGTCACTGCAAAGCTGAACGTAAGCTCCATATTCCATTTTGAGGGGGTGGGTCAGAGAGTATGGTTACAGTTGGGACCCAGGCCTCACCCATTTGTCCACATTTGCCCTTTATAGACAGGATGTTCACTTCAAGGATCTAGGCCTTGGAGTGATGTTGCTTTTGGTTTCTGTATCGTGATCTTGATGGCCCCCTCACCTTTATATTCTCTAGAGACCTTCAGATCCTACATGACATTCAATTGTCATTTACTTGTCGTTTACTTCTGATTAATCTTTTTGTTTGTTTTTTGTTTGTTTGTTTGGTTGGTTGGTTGGTTTTTGTGAGTTGGAGTTCACTCCTGAGCCCAGGCTGGAGTGCAGTGGCACCGGCCACCCCAGCGTCAACCTTCTGGGCTCCAGCGATCCTTCCGCTTCAGCCTTCCGAGTAGCGGGAACTACAGACGCTCGCTACCACGCCCCGCTATTTTTAATTGTATTGTAGAGACGAGATCTTCCAAGTTGCCCAGACTGGTCTCGAACCCTCTGGCTCAGGCAGTCCGCTCGCCTCGGCCTGCCAAAGTGCTGGGATTACAGGCTGAGCCACCGAGCCTGGCCTGTGATTAATCTTAACCCACAAGAAAGGTAAGAAGTTTCCAAGGAGGTAGTACTGCTTGTAAAGAGGTAATGTGTTATATAGCAGAGGGAATGTAAAGGTGAGATGTTGGCATTGTGTCTATGATACTTTGTAGATCACAGAATTATTTCACATATATTGTCTTATTTAACCTTCAAGACGAACCAGTGATGTGCAATCTTGCTATTTGGGTATTGAGATGTGGTTGGTTGTGAGGGTTATATAAGATCCTAGAGCCCCAAACCCCCTCATAGTCTTTGAGAATGCTTCCGTAAATAATTTTATTACTGCTTTATAATTGCGATTCTTAACATAAAGGGCATAACATCTTCCCTTTAGCAGTAGAAAAATAAGTAGCTTATAAATGTTAAGTGACTTTTTCATGACCCTTCAG
>NW_007220801.1:0-803 GCF_000164805.1 Carlito syrichta | reverse complement strand
ACAACCATCTAGTTTCTTTTATTAGACATAGCTTAGCTTTGTTTGGATAAGTATTTTTTCCTAATTTTAAGAAGCTAAGCAGTAACAATAGTTAGGAAAGAAGTATAAAAACACATTTGAATATTGAATGTATTTTCCTAGGTTCTCCAATTATGATAAGACAACAGTATATTTATTATAACAATTAAGACAAATTAATTTCATATCAAAGAAAAAGTTATACCATTGGTTTTCTGTGGTACCTTACACCTTTCTATACCCACCAATGATTTTTTTCTGTAAATGGATTATGACATTTGCTCAATTTTATTAACAAAATTCAGTAACATTAAAGATCATTAATAACAGATACTCATCAGTGTTTACTCATCAGTCAGAGTACACAATACATAGTTGAAGATCATTGCGCTTCATCCAGATAACACTTGTATTCTTTAAATCACTGAGTTTTTATCACGGAATTTTTTCTGAGGTTTGAATCAAGTAACACATATATAAACTCTAGCAAAATAAGATATACTAAGCACGCATCACTGAGCAGTGTATCACAGCATTCATCGCTGCAGCTATCAAGGCTAATTCTCCATGCCATAGCAATTCCAATTTAGAGACTACTGAAAACATACAAGTGGCAGTTTATTTCACCCATGCCAGTTCTGGCATGTCTCCCTTTTCTTCCTTGTTTCTCTAATAAACTTTGATTTAATACTTTAGAAAATACACACACACATACATACACACACACACACACGCCTTAGGATTTTAGATATTACCCTTGGATGCATTGCTATTGCTAGTGAAGA
>NW_007220800.1:0-440 GCF_000164805.1 Carlito syrichta | reverse complement strand
TTTTTTCTGAGGTTTGAATCAAGTAACACATATATAAACTCTAGCAAAATAAGATATACTAAGCACGCATCACTGAGCAGTGTATCACAGCATTCATCGCTGCAGCTATCAAGGCTAATTCTCCATGCCATAGCAATTCCAATTTAGAGACTACTGAAAACATACAAGTGGCAGTTTATTTCACCCATGCCAGTTCTGGCATGTCTCCCTTTTCTTCCTTGTTTCTCTAATAAACTTTGATTTAATACTTTAGAAAATACACACACACATACATACACACACACACACACGCCTTAGGATTTTAGATATTACCCTTGGATGCATTGCTATTGCTAGTGAAGATTCAACCCCACTATTATATTGCCTCCTCTGTAGGTTCGAGATTTCTCAATTTTCCGGGGTTTAAGTGGATCAACAAGGCCCAGTGTCATCAACTAGCA
>NW_007220799.1:0-593 GCF_000164805.1 Carlito syrichta | reverse complement strand
AACTCTAGCAAAATAAGATATACTAAGCACGCATCACTGAGCAGTGTATCACAGCATTCATCGCTGCAGCTATCAAGGCTAATTCTCCATGCCATAGCAATTCCAATTTAGAGACTACTGAAAACATACAAGTGGCGGTTTATTTCACCCATGCCAGCTCTGGCATGTCTCCCTTTTCTTCCTTGTTTCTCTAATAAACTTTGATTTAATACTTTAGAAAATACACACACACATACATACACACACACACACACGCCTTAGGATTTTAGGTATTACCCTTGGATGCATTGCTATTGCTAGTGAAGATTCAACCCCACTATTATATTGCCTCCTCTGTAGGTTCGAGATTTCTCAATTTTCCGGGGTTTAAGTGGATCAACAAGGCCCAGTGTCATCAACTAGTAGCAAAAGTTGCTTCTATCACAACAAACTGTCTTTTTTCTACCTGGACAAATTTGAATTCAGTCTCACATGCAAGCCTAACCTAGCACCTAGAAAAAACTCAAAAGAGGTAATTCATAATAAACACTGTCAATAGTCTTACTGACCAATCTTATGGGCTTGTTTTTCATAGAAGCCAGTAGCATGGCATT
>NW_007220798.1:0-808 GCF_000164805.1 Carlito syrichta | reverse complement strand
ATACTAAGCACGCATCACTGAGCAGTGTATCACAGCATTCATCGCTGCAGCTATCAAGGCTAATTCTACATGCCATAGCAATTCCAATTTAGAGACTACTGAAAACATACAAGTGGCGGTTTATTTCACCCATGCCAGCTCTGGCATGTCTCCCTTTTTCTTCCTTGTTTCTCTAATAAACTTTGATTTAATACTTTAGAAAATACACACACACATACATACACACACACACACACGCCTTAGGATTTTAGGTATTACCCTTGGATGCATTGCTATTGCTAGTGAAGATTCAACCCCACTATTATATTGCCTCCTCTGTAGGTTCGAGATTTCTCAATTTTCCGGGGTTTAAGTGGATCAACAAGGCCCAGTGTCATCAACTAGCAGCAAAGTTGCTTCTATCACAACAAACTGTCTTTTTTCTACCTGGACAAATTTGAATTCAGTCTCACATGCAAGCCTAACCTAGCACCTAGAAAAAACTCAAAAGAGGTAATTCATAATAAACACTGTCAATAGTCTTACTGACCAATCTTATGGGCTTGTTTTTCATAGAAGCCAGTAGCATGGCATTGGCTTTGCAGCAAAGAAAAGCTCTGCTGCTAGTTGACTGGCAAAGAGGCAGAAGGAAATGCCCAAATCTGTCTCCCTGAGCTGGGGGGCCGGGTTGAAATTAATAAGCATAGGGTAATGAGGCATGATCTCATCATCTTGCAAAGAAGTGATGTCAGGAGGCATAATATGATTTCTTTTTAACACAGAAGGCCAACTTTTAAAGTTCTGTATTGGCGCATTTTAACCTCAAAGT
>NW_007220797.1:0-761 GCF_000164805.1 Carlito syrichta | reverse complement strand
GCCTCCTCTGTAGGTTCGAGATTTCTCAATTTTCCGGGGTTTAAGTGGATCAACAAGGCCCAGTGTCATCAACTAGCAGCAAAGTTGCTTCTATCACAACAAACTGTCTTTTTTCTACCTGGACAAATTTGAATTCAGTCTCACATGCAAGCCTAACCTAGCACCTAGAAAAAACTCAAAAGAGGTAATTCATAATAAACACTGTCAATAGTCTTACTGACCAATCTTATGGGCTTGTTTTTCATAGAAGCCAGTAGCATGGCATTGGCTTTGCAGCAAAGAAAAGCTCTGCTGCTAGTTGACTGGCAAAGAGGCAGAAGGAAATGCCCAAATCTGTCTCCCTGAGCTGGGGGGCCGGGTTGAAATTAATAAGCATAGGGTAATGAGGCATGATCTCATCATCTTGCAAAGAAGTGATGTCAGGAGGCATAATATGATTTCTTTTTAACACAGAAGGCCAACTTTTAAAGTTCTGTATTGGCGCATTTTAACCTCAAAGTTCCTTCTGCAGGAAAACCCAGAAACAATATTCTTCCCACTGTATCCAAACTTCCAAATTCATAATGTGACAGAACAGAACTGTCCCTTGGCTATTTACAACTATGAAAACATCCATCATTAGGGATTAAAGTTCTCCAGTTTTGTATTGTATGCAGGTGACGGCCAAGGCCCAACTTCATTACTGGAAGCACAATGGCCACACTCTCTGAAAACCCATGTTGTGTTACCTTGATGCCTCATGTTAATACCTACAAGCAGAG
>NW_007220796.1:0-567 GCF_000164805.1 Carlito syrichta | reverse complement strand
TATTGGCGCATTTTAACCTCAAAGTTCCTTCTGCAGGAAAACCCAGAAACAATATTCTTCCCACTGTATCCAAACTTCCAAATTCATAATGTGACAGAACAGAACTGTCCCTTGGCTATTTACCAACTATGAAAACATCCATCATTAGGGATTAAAGTTCTCCAGTTTTGTATTGTATGCAGGTGACGGCCAAGGCCCAACTTCATTACTGGAAGCACAATGGCCACACTCTCTGAAAACCCATGTTGTGTTACCTTGATGCCTCATGTTAATACCTACAAGCAGAGCTAACCTAGAAAGACCAAACAAGTTTGTGGTGATTACTTGAGACAACGCTCAAAAGCACATGCAAAAAGTAAAAATATACAAAAATCATAAAGCCATCACAATTTGAAAACTAACCCTCAATGAAACTGTAACTAACCAAATACCATTTAAAAACCAAGGGCCAATTACTATTGTTAACTTCTTTCCCTGTTAAGAAGGAAGTTCATTCAGTAATTTTTTTTTAAAGCAGGATTTATTGAGAGGACAGAAAAGCTCCCACCGTAGGGGGGGACCTGAGGG
>NW_007220795.1:0-705 GCF_000164805.1 Carlito syrichta | reverse complement strand
ATCTATAATGAAGAGAGCAAACCATCCTGAAGAATCCAAAAGGCTGGATTGTATAACTTATCAGGAACCAATATCAGGGGATGAGCTAGGTCTATTTTGATAATCCTTCCTAAATGTTGGGATTAGCTCCCATAGTCCCACTGGTCATCCTTAGGTCACAGGGACAACTGAGGTTGATGTGACCATCATCGTTCTAATGGCAGTGACATTTTCTCAGTTCTGCAAATGAACTTCTTAGTGACAATATTTAATTAAGTCGCACATACACCCAATCTTTAGTATGATCAACGAGAACTGCCTCAAAAAAGTAAACTAGTAGCCATTCACTCTTGCATATCCCAGGGTAACCCTGGATAGAAACACTGAGTGATCATTAATTTGCTCCCATGTACGATATTAAACAGAGTTAGAAACTTACTCAAAGTGATAGTAGTGTGACATAACATAATTAGTCATAATACTTAAGAAAATAGGAAAAGAATAAGAAGAATGGGCGGATGAAGAGAAAGGAAAGGGGACTTGGAGGAGGCACAGGAGTGGGTGTAAGGGAACATAGGGAAGGATGAAAAGCCGGAGGAGGAAGAACAAAATGAAGAAGTAACAGAAAAACAAACAAACAAACAAACAAGGAGATGTAACTGACCCAGTAGGCAATATACTTAGGCTTTTATGTAGATGTCATTATTGACCCTCATGGCAAACTTG
>NW_007220794.1:0-777 GCF_000164805.1 Carlito syrichta | reverse complement strand
TATCCCAGGGTAACCCTGGATAGAAACACTGAGTGATCATTAATTTGCTCCCATGTACGATATTAAACAGAGTTAGAAACTTACTCAAAGTGATAGTAGTGTGACATAACATAATTAGTCATAATACTTAAGAAAATAGGAAAAGAATAAGAAGAATGGGCGGATGAAGAGAAGGGAAAGGGGACTTGGAGGAGGCACAGGAGTGGGTGTAAGGGAACATAGGGAAGGATGAAAAGCCGGAGGAGGAAGAACAAAATGAAGAAGTAACAGAAAAACAAACAAACAAACAAACAAGGAGATGTAACTGACCCAGTAGGCAATATACTTAGGCTTTTATGTAGATGTCATTATTGACCCTCATGGCAAACTTGTGTCACTGAATCTTGTACTAACTCACTAATAGACTCTTTGTGAGGATTAAAGTGAAAACATGTGAGGATACTTTCAGAACCTGAAAAGTAACAGAGAAGTAAAGATTATGCCAAAACATAATTTGTTACAAAAGAAGAATTACTCATGACATATCCATTTCTCACGAAAACCTACTCACCTATCCACTAGATGTAACGTTTCATAGTTCTATTCGTTGTAATTCACCATATCTATTCACTTACACTATTCACGAAGTGGCCCTAATATCTTTGCTGTTTTAGACACATAATAGAACAATTCAGGGGCTGACAGCAAATTCCTTTCAAATTCATTGTATGGTGGAATCCTTTTCAAAACAGAAGCTTCCCCTTGCTACTAGCCCACTAAGTGATTCTATTATGTAGG
>NW_007220793.1:0-722 GCF_000164805.1 Carlito syrichta | reverse complement strand
TAAGAAGAATGGGCGGATGAAGAGAAGGGAAAGGGGACTTGGAGGAG
Organism: Carlito syrichta; assembly: GCF_000164805.1. NCBI lineage: Eukaryota > Metazoa > Chordata > Mammalia > Primates > Tarsiidae > Carlito > Carlito syrichta. The sequence continues at coordinate 675 of NW_007220793.1, read as the reverse complement.
GCACAGGAGTGGGTGTAAGGGAACATAGGGAAGGATGAAAAGCCGGAGGAGGAAGAACAAAATGAAGAAGTAACAGAAAAACAAACAAACAAACAAACAAGGAGATGTAACTGACCCAGTAGGCAATATACTTAGGCTTTTATGTAGATGTCATTATTGACCCTCATGGCAAACTTGTGTCACTGAATCTTGTACTAACTCACTAATAGACTCTTTGTGAGGATTAAAGTGAAAACATGTGAGGATACTTTCAGAACCTGAAAAGTAACAGAGAAGTAAAGATTATGCCAAAACATAATTTGTTACAAAAGAAGAATTACTCATGACATATCCATTTCTCACGAAAACCTACTCACCTATCCACTAGATGTAACGTTTCATAGTTCTATTCGTTGTAATTCACCATATCTATTCACTTACACTATTCACGAAGTGGCCCTAATATCTTTGCTGTTTTAGACACATAATAGAACAATTCAGGGGCTGACAGCAAATTCCTTTCAAATTCATTGTATGGTGGAATCCTTTTCAAAACAGAAGCTTCCCCTTGCTACTAGCCCACTAAGGTGATTCTATTATGTAGGGATTAAATTACTCTAGTTTTCATTGAGTATAGGTAACTGACAAGGCCCAATTTCATCAACAGGAAGCAAGGTGTCCACCATTTTGCTACCT
>NW_007220792.1:0-521 GCF_000164805.1 Carlito syrichta | reverse complement strand
GGATTAAATTACTCTAGTTTTCATTGAGTATAGGTAACTGACAAGGCCCAATTTCATCAACAGGAAGCAAGGTGTCCACCATTTTGCTACCTCAATGCCTGAAATACATAGCTGTATACAGAGCTAGCTTAGAAAGACTAACCTAGTTAATTTTCAAACAAAGGTGACTAGCAAGCAGCATCGGCAATAGAATGCATTAAGATATATGATAATCTCACAATGTATTTAGTAATAGAGAATTATTAAAGACAATAATGACAAGTTCAGGGAAAAACAAAGAAGAGATAATATATCTATTTGGTAGATCCAAATATTGGCTGTAAACATGTGGAAAGAGGCCAGGCACAGTGGCTCAAGCCTGGAATCTCAGCACGATGAGAGGCGAAGGTGAGAGGATTGCCCGAGTCCAGGAGTTCAAGATCAGCCAGGGCAACATGGCAAGACCTCATCTCTACAATAAATTTTAAAGAAAAGACTTAGCCGGACATGGAGGCATGCACCTGTGAAAGACTGAAACAGAA
>NW_007220791.1:0-1304 GCF_000164805.1 Carlito syrichta | reverse complement strand
GAAAACCTACTCACCTATCCACTAGATGTAACGTTTCATAGTTCTATTCGTTGTAATTCACCATATCTATTCACTTACACTATTCACGAAGTGGCCCTAATATCTTTGCTGTTTTAGACACATAATAGAACAATTCAGGGGCTGACAGCAAATTCCTTTCAAATTCATTGTATGGTGGAATCCTTTTCAAAACAGAAGCTTCCCCTTGCTACTAGCCCACTAAGGTGATTCTATTATGTAGGGATTAAATTACTCTAGTTTTCATTGAGTATAGGTAACTGACAAGGCCCAATTTCATCAACAGGAAGCAAGGTGTCCACCATTTTGCTACCTCAATGCCTGAAATACATAGCTGTATACAGAGCTAGCTTAGAAAGACTAACCTAGTTAATTTTCAAACAAAGGTGACTAGCAAGCAGCATCGGCAATAGAATGCATTAAGATATATGATAATCTCACAATGTATTTAGTAATAGAGAATTATTAAAGACAATAATGACAAGTTCAGGGAAAAACAAAGAAGAGATAATATATCTATTTGGTAGATCCAAATATTGGCTGTAAACATGTGGAAAGAGGCCAGGCACAGTGGCTCAAGCCTGGAATCTCAGCACGATGAGAGGCGAAGGTGAGAGGATTGCCCGAGTCCAGGAGTTCAAGATCAGCCAGGGCAACATGGCAAGACCTCATCTCTACAATAAATTTTAAAGAAAGACTTAGCCGGACATGGAGGCATGCACCTGTGAAAGACTGAAACAGAAGGATAGCCTGAGTTCCGCAGGTTGAGGCTGCAGTAGCGGTGGTGATGCCACTGCAATCCAGCCTGGGCAACAGAGTAAGACTTCAACTAAAAAAAAAACAAAAAAACATATATATATAGAAAGATTATCGCTTCCAATTAAAAAGCCCCTAACCTATTTCTGTGGTTGATTGGATGGATATATAAATATGCGGACATCTGTAAACACAAGCATACACATGCGTACCTCTCTCAGCATGGATATCCATGGAGTATTCTGGAGAGTAAACAAATAGTACAGTAATTGTCAGTGTGAGTTCCAGTATTTCATCTAAAAAATGTAAATCTTAAAACTACAATGGCTTGAAAAATTATAAGTAGTGTCAAGAGGCAAGATGGTGGAATAAACAGAAATATGCAAAAAAATGAGGATAGTTTCTGTCCACAAGAAATAATCAGTCAGTTAATGAATATAAGACAATAAATACAAAAATAAAAGTTAAATATAAATACATACATATAATTATATACACAAACATATCATATTCTTTCCAGACATCTATGA
>NW_007220790.1:0-674 GCF_000164805.1 Carlito syrichta | reverse complement strand
TGAATTGAGCATTCTGTCTTCTAAGGGACAAATGTGGAAAATGGGTGAGGATTTGGGTCGCAACATTAAGCATGCTCTATGATTCACCCTCTCAAAATGGGAATGTGAAGTTTGCTTATAGGTTCGCATGCTTCATGCATAGGGTTATTACCAAAAACACCCAAAGAACTGAAGAAAATAACTCAGAATGATAACTACCATTAAGTTGCTTTACAAAGTTGGGTGGACACATTAAGACACATTTAAAAAAAAAAAACATTCAAGACTAGCCTAGGCAACATAGTGAGACCTTATCTCTACAATAAATCAAAAAATTAGTCGGGTGCAGTAGAGAATGCCTGTAGTTCCAGCTACCTGGAAGGCTGAGGCAGAAGGATCGCCAGAGCCCAAAAAGTCTATCTGGTGAGGCCGTAAGCGTGCTACTGCACTCCAGCCTGGGCGATGGAGTGAGACCCCCAACTAAAAATAAAAACAAACACCAACCAAAAACCCCAAAGAGCTTCCCTTAGTACAATCAATAATTACGTTTAAAACAGACTTGGGAACTACTGATTCTGAAAAAGGGAAACGGTAATTCAGACAAACATTTCTGCTTTGGACAACTCACTAAGTAAGGTAAGCAAAATATACTTGACAACTCCTCTTGAAAGTCTCAAAGACCTAACAAGTTAGGA
>NW_007220789.1:0-724 GCF_000164805.1 Carlito syrichta | reverse complement strand
AAATAACTCAGAATGATAACTACCATTAAGTTGCTTTACAAAGTTGGGTGGACACATTAAGACACATTTAAAAAAAAAAAACATTCAAGACTAGCCTAGGCAACATAGTGAGACCTTATCTCTACAATAAATCAAAAAATTAGTCAGGTGCAGTAGAGAATGCCTGTAGTTCCAGCTACCTGGAAGGCTGAGGCAGAAGGATCGCCAGAGCCCAAAAAGTCTATCTGGTGAGGCCGTAAGCGTGCTACTGCACTCCAGCCTGGGCGATGGAGTGAGACCCCCAACTAAAAATAAAAACAAACACCAACCAAAAACCCCAAAGAGCTTCCCTTAGTACAATCAATAATTACGTTTAAAACAGACTTGGGAACTACTGATTCTGAAAAAGGGAAACGGTAATTCAGACAAACATTTCTGCTTTGGACAACTCACTAAGGTAAGCAAAATATACTTGACAACTCCTCTTGAAAGTCTCAAAGACCTAACAAGTTAGGAAATGCCTGGCCAAAATCTAGAAGTCAAGACCAAGAAAGGTAAGCCAAGTCTCAATGGTGCTTTGCAGATGGCATTTGCTTCCACCATAACAAGGTTCATATCTCTCTTCCATACACCTACCAGAGTTATCCTTTGAAAACACCTAGATATAGAAGGAACATACCTCAAAATAGTAAGTGCCACCTATGATAAACCCACAGCTAGCATATTGCTAAACGGACAGAGACTG
>NW_007220788.1:0-788 GCF_000164805.1 Carlito syrichta | reverse complement strand
CTCAGCCTGTAATCCCAGCACTTTGGGACGACTAGGTGAGTGGAATGCTTGAGCCCACGGGTTGAAGACCAGCCTGGGAAACTTGGTGAGACATCGTCTCTACAATAAATCAAAAATTACCTGGGTATGGTAGCATGTGCCTGTAGTTCTGGTTACTTGGAAGGCTGAGGCAGAAGGATTGCTGGAGCCCAGCAGGTTGACCCTGGAGTGGCCGTGAGTGTGCCAGTGTACTCCAGTCTGGGTGACAAAGTAAGACTCCAACTCAAATTAAAAAAAAAATTAGCCAGGCATGGTAGTGGGCACCTGTAGTGCCAGCTACTTGGAAGGCTAAGGCAGAACGATTGTCAGAGACCAGCAGGTCGACGCTGGGGTGGTCGTGAGCATGCCACTGCACTCCAGCCTGGGTAATAGAGTGATACTACAACTTAAAAAAAAAAAAAAAGATACGTGCACATGCATGTTTACTGCAGCACTATTCACACTAGCAAAAACTTGGAACCAACTGTGCTACCCATCGAAACTGGACTGGATAAAAAAAAATGCAATACATATATACAATGGAATATTATGCAGCAATAAAGAAGGATAAACATGTGGACTTCACAGCAACTTGGATGGATTTAGAGTCTATCATACTCAGGAATCTATCACAGAAACACTGAGTACCACATGTTCTCACTCATAAGCGGCCCCTGAACAATTATCATAATACAATAAGAAAGGGATTGATCAACATGCCAAAATGAGCTCAAAAGATAAATTTGAAAATAAAATTGCTTCAAAACCTA
>NW_007220787.1:1349-12260 GCF_000164805.1 Carlito syrichta | reverse complement strand
AACTGAAAATACCCCAGCTGCCAATTCAACACTTTGAAAAGACCCAGATGTGTGAAAAAAGGACTGTCCCCCATACAAAGAACCAATTTCACGAACTACTGGTAAACAAGTACATTTATATAACTGGAACTTCAGGATGCTAGAGTTGTACTCATTTAAAAAACCATTCAACTACCTTGGTCTTTAAAAAAGCCTACACTGCAGTATCCTAAACATTGTTATGTGCATCTCACAATGAAGAAGAGTGGCCTTGCAGTGCAGAATGAAGAGAGTACAGCCTCACTGTGAAGAGTAGCATGCTATGGTTTCAAAGAACATCAGCATCACAGCATTGGATTCTGTGCATCAGGATCGAGGTCACTGTTGCCAGAAGGGGGATGGATAGGGAGAATATCCACCTCATCCACTTGCGGAGTTGGGTGCATGACCACCAGCTGGTCCTGGGGAATGTCTGCCGCAGCTGCTGCGAGGTTAGTGATGGATTTACTCTTTACACACTGAAAGTCTACATGCCGACTCTTTCCTTCTTCCTTCTCCCAGGACATTCGAATAAATGGTCTTTGGACATAGTTGTAAATCACTTCTGGGTGGCCCCCAGGCCTCTTCTTTACTTTTTCTTTGTCGGTAGGATAACCTTCTATTCCCAATCTAATCTTCTTACGACCCCTCTCCTTCAAAACTGATTTGACCACATCTCTGTTTTCAGTGTACTTGAAAAATCTATATGATTTTGTGCTATAAATAATCTGTGAATATTCTTCTCCCATCTGTGATGGATACTCTTCATCCCAATCAACCACATCATCATCTGTAAGCACCACTATATGGCATTCTCGTTCTCCACTCTGGGCACTAGCTACCATGAGAGGAAGGATCATTTCTTCCAGATAAAATTCAAATTGTCTACGAGCACCATCATTTGATAACTCATGCATAAGGGCACTGAGATCTCTACATTTAATAGTACTATATTCGAAAAAGATACAAAGATAGTCACATGCTTCTCTCAGTTCAGGAATTGATGTGCCATCAGGACAACGAATTATTCCCGTTTTGTAGTAATCCAGAGTAGCTCGAAACACAGTGGAACCAATTCCCTCTGCCACCTCCTATTCTCCCTTCTCATTGGGACGTGTAAAGTTGTGTTCTCTGCCAGATCCAAACATCCTGCCCAACATCGTATTTGGCTGTGCAGTAAAAATGGATGGGTCTATAACAAATCTAGTGTTGTCCTCTATCTGTGTCACTCGTCCTGACGTTCTTACATTCCGAGTGCCTTCCTTTGCATTTTCATATACAACACCATCTCCCCAGATGTCTTACAACTACCATCTGAACTTGACTGACTGCTGTTTCTGCTGCTGTTCCCAGCACTGCTATTGGAACCATTTGGGGATGCTTTTTGAGGACGGGGACTGCTTGGGCGAGAGGAACTGTGATCTTTTCCTCGTTCAACATGGTGCTGTCGTGTTGGAGGAGTAACATTTCTGATGCAAGGCGTGAGTTGAGACTCTGTTCTTTCATGAGATGAATCTCGTGATCTGTCACTTGACCTTCGTCTCTCTCTGGATTTCTCAGGTCCCCCATAGCACCAAGTAGACTCACTTTGGTGCGGTCAGCTTCTCCTTTAGCAACACGGGAGGGCGTAGCCAAACCTCGAGTCCCACGATTTCCCCTCGACTTCCTGTCGCCGTGAGAAAAAGCGGACGACGTCTCCCGCCCGCGGCGGAGAGAGACCCCGGGACTCCGCTTCGGGTCAGCGTCTTCCTCGGAGACCCCGGCGTCTCGTCCGCGGGATCGCGGGCGGCGGCGTGATCGGGCGGACTCCCTCGGTCCCGGCGGGCGCTCCGGCTCGCTTTGAGACGCCCGGAAACGGGCGCCAGCGGGGCCGCCTGCGGCCGGGCCCCCGGGGAGACGTCGGCGTGACGGGACGCCGTGGGTTCCGGCGGGCGGGAAGGGCCCGGGAGCAACTCCCGTCGCGCGGCGTCGCGGAATTTGCCGCGCGCCGCCGGAATATTTCATTGACAAGACAGAGCTAAAAACACCTGCTCTCACGGAGCTTATGTATAGTAAAATAAACATGATGTTAAACAATGAATATGTTAGAGGGTGTGAAGTTTATGAAAAAAGAAATGGAGTGGAATGGAAAAAATATTCTGAAATGTGTCTTGAGATTCTTGATTGTCTTGTCTCTCCTTGAACAGGACCCCTTTCTGATGTCCTCAACCAACAGGTCCATTGCAGACTGGCTGCGGCTCCTGATACCATGTATTTGCTGGACTTTGTGAAGCCAGAATTTCTCTTGCTTAGGGTATGGTGCTTTGTCATTGTTCATTTCTGTTAACACGATGAGTCTATTTGTGATTCATACATTTAGCTTGCAAACATAAATGTCTTTACAAGAGAGCCTTTTACTTTTAATTCTTCATGTATGTCTAATTGGCAGTGTTTTTTTGACATTTCCTAAATGTAACTTTAGGAATCCCCGGAAAGATTACAACATTGATGTATACTTGGAATGACATCTCACCTCCTCACATTATTATTCAAAAATTCCTAAAAAGCATCATGTGACTGAGACGTTATTACTGTTTTATTTTACATTTCTGGATTACTATTAGGCATTCAGTAATACTGTTAAGGTATTATAAGGTATGACATCAACAGTTTGACATAATTGCCTAAAATTTTTCCTCTGTTCTTTTTTTCTCCTAATGTTTGAACTTAGCATATGGAAGCCTTTAAATTGCAATGTAGATAGAGCTTTCTTATTTAATGTGGTTTGTCTTTCACAAAGCAGGTTTCAAAAGTTCTCCCAACCCTCTATACTTTGATGCTGATAGACTCAATTTTATTTTTTCTTTATTAACTTAAACATTTTTATTTTAATAAGTAACTTAGGTTGGTACTACAGATGGTTCCCAACTTCTGATAGTTTGGCTTAGGATTTTTCAACTTCACCATAGTGTGGAAGTGATAAGCTTTCGATAGAAAACATACTCAAATTCAGACTTTTGATCTTTTCTCAGGCTAGCAATATGAGTCTGATACTCTCTCATGGTGCTGGGCAGCACCATAGCTGCTAGTTAGCCAACTGCAGTCATGAGGGTAAATGGCTGACACTCTACAGTGTTCTGTGTTACACATGGTTTTGCCCAACTGTGGGCTAATACAAATGGTCTGAACACGATTAAGGTAGGCTAGGCTAAGCTGTGATGTTCGGTAGACTAAGTGCATTAAATGAATTTTTGACTTAAGATATTTTTGATTTATGATAGGTTTATCAGGATGTAACCCTCCCACATTTGTATACATTTTTCAAAATCGTCATTAGTTGAGAACTGCCTCTTAAATTGTTATATTTAATCTTATCATTGTTACAAAATCCATGAACTTTATCTGCTCTAGTTAATTTTATCTCTGTTGTATTTTTAAGACACTTGCTGGATGCCTGATTTTGTGGGATGGTATTTTACTAAATTCCAAGTTGGTTGACAGCAATATTCCTTAAGTAAGGACATATAATAAGTAGTATTATATCCTTAATAGCATAAAATTGATATCTTGAGGGATTTTTCAAAGTCTTATAAACTTTTTTATTAGGAAGCTGATATTGGTCATTAGGGTATCTTTTAAACATATAGAAATTTTCATGTTACTTTAAAAATTTTTTTAGTATATTTTTGTTTTTTAAGAGGTGAGGTCTTGCTATGTTGCCCAGGCTAGTCTTGAACTTCTGTACTTAAGGAATCCTCCTGCCTCAGCCTTCCAAAATGCTGGGATTACAGGCATGAGCTACTCTGCCTGACCTGGAACTTCCATTTTAAGATTGTATACTGATCACAGACCCCAGCCTTCCTTTTCAACCTCAGATTCTTAGAAAATATAGTTTTAAATTTTAAGTACATATACCAAAGTACTCTAAAAAAGTATTTTTGATATTTTTATTCTAATTAACTAAGCAGACATTTACCTAAGATGATACTGTGCTTTGTGACAATTTTAGATCTCCTATACAGTAACTTCTTTTAGTTACCTTATAGTATACTTAATTCAATAAGTCAAGTATATTAAAAATAAACAGATTCCTTTGTAAACACTCAAAATCAAATATTGTAAAGAGCTACTGCCCTTAGTCATGTCTTATGGTCTCAGTTTCTTTTTTATCCTTGAGAATACTACTTAGATTGTTTGTTTCCTTTAATATTTTCAGAAGAAAAAGCTCAAAATAAAGATTGAGACAACTTTATATGAACACCCATATAGATTCTACAGTTAATATTTTACTATAAAAACTTGTTTAATTACATATCTGTCTACATATCTATTTATCTAGTCCATTTTTTATTAAATTTAAAGTTAGTTACAGAGAGTAATACACATCTTAATATTGCAGAGTATGTATCAACTAGAATTCAGTATTTACAGACATCTTTTTCTTTTAAGATAAAATTTACCTTTCATGAATTGCACAAATCTAAAGCATCCTATTTGATTAGCTTTGATATATTTGCCTTTGGAAACAAATCTCTGTCCCTTATGCTCCTTCCCACTCAGTCTGTGCACTCACCCTCTACCCTCAAGGTAACTAATTACGTATTGTATTCTCCAAAATATATTAATATTCCTGTTGTAGAACTTTGTATTAATGGAGTCACATACAGCATATACCTTTTGTATAAGACTTCTTTCATTCAGCATAATTTTGAGATATTGTGTATCGCTAGTTCATCCTTTTTTGTAATAGGTGTTAGAGGTTGAGTATTGATTATCCGAGATACGTGGGACCAGAAGTGTTTGGATTTTTCCTGATCTTGGAAGATTTATAGTTATACTTACTGGTTGAGCATTCTTAATCTAAAACTCTGAAATCTAAGTGCTCCAGTGAGCATTTCCTTTGAGCATCATGTTGGTGCTCAAAAAGGTTTGGAGTTTGGAGCATTTTGGAGTTTGGATTTTTGTATTAGGGATGCTCAACCTGTATATTCCAGACAAGATCAGGCACATTCAGGATGCTATGGACATAGACAACATATATATTTTGCTGGGCACTGTGGCTCACACTTGTAATCCCAGCACTTTGGGAGGCCAAAGCAAGAGGATTGCCTGAGCCCAGAGTTTCAAGACCATCCTGGGAAACTTCACGAGACCTCGTCTCTACAATAAATAAAAAAATTGGCCTGGTGTGGTACCACAGATCTGTAGTTTTAGCTACTTGGAAGGCTGAGGTGGAAGGATTGCCTGAGTCCAGCAGGTCAAGGCTGTGGTGGCCTTGAGTGTGCCACTGCACTCCAGTGCAGGTGACAGTGAGACTCTGACTCCAAAAACAAAAGACAACCTGTATATTCTAATGCCAATTCCATTAGGTAGGATTGCCATTACTGAGGCATAGGGTAGATGGTACACTTAGTTTGAACTGGTGAACCTTTTTTTCATGTTACATTTGAACCAATGCTGTTTGAGAATGCTGGCTGTTGCACAACTTGCTGATATTTGGTGTTACTAATTTTTAACATTTCAGCACTGCTGATAAATGTGTCATGATATCTCATTGTAGTTTAAATTTGCATCTCTCTGCCGGCTAATGACGCTGACAACTTTTCATTAGTTTATTCATCCCCCATATATCTTTTTTGGTGAAATATCTGTTCAAGTCCTTTGCTTATTTTTATTTTTTGAGTTGGTGTCTCACTCTGTCATCCATGCTGGAGTGCAGTGGCACACTCATGGCCACCGCAGCCTCAACCTACTGGGCTCAAGTGAGCCTTCCGCCTCAGCTTTCCAAGTAGCTGGAATTATAGGCATCCACCACCATGCCCGGCTGATTTGTTTTTTAATTTATTGTAGAGATGAGGTCTCGCCAAGTTGCCCAGGCTGGTTTTGAACCCGTGGGCTCAGGCAATCCTCTCACCTCAGCATCCCAAAATACTGGGATTATAGGCATGAGCCACCACACCTGGCCTGCTTGTTTTTAAAAAACTGACTTATCTTTTGTTATTGAGTTGCTGGAATACACACACACACACACACACACACAATCTTTTTTCTAGAAACCTATCCTTGGTCAGAATTATGTTTTATAAATATTCTTCCTAGTCTGTGGCTTATTCATTTTGTTAGTAATTATTTTGATGAGCAGTTTTTACAAAGTTAATGTCTGATTTGTCAGGTTTCTTTCTGAATCAGGATCTCACTCTGTCGCCTAGGCTGGAGTGCAGTGGCATGATCACGACTCACTGCTGCCTCAAACTCCTGGGCTCAAATGATCTAGCTACCTCAGCCAACCTAGTAACTGAGACTACAGACATACGCTACCGTGCCAGGCTAATTTTTTGATTTTTTTTTTTTTGTAGAGACAGGGTCTCACTATATTGCCCAGGCTGGTCTCAAATTCCTGGACTCAAGCAATCCTCCTGCCTTGGCCTCCCAGAGTGCTGGGGGATTACAGATGTGAACCACTGGGCTTGGCCTTGACAGTTTTCCTTTTATGATTATTGTTCTTTTTTCTATGAAAAAAAGTTTGCCGAATCGCAAATCATGAAGATAATCTCTCATACTTTTCTCTAAAAGCTCCAAAGTTTTAGTTTTTATGTATATTTACATAATCCATCTCTGAGTAATTTTGTGTATGATATGAGATAGAGGTAGAGGTTGTCTTACTACAGAAGCTCTTTAGAGTTAGCACCTAGGGTTTTTATTGGGAGTTGACATGTAGGTGAGGTGCCCTCTGCCCTGCATGTACCAAAATTGCAGACTCTCAGAAGAGTGTGTGTTAGCCTAAACCACATTGTTTGTACAAATAGTTCAGTCACAGTAAATATTCACAAATACATTTTCTTTTAAAGCAGCCAGTTAATTTACTTGGGATCTAATTGTCGGACTTTATTTCTTTGGTGCTAGCTATAATATCATTCAGTTATCTGTGGACTGTTGGAGTCTGCCCTGTGCACACAGTTCATGGGTCAGACACACAGTTACACAGTATTCTTGCAGAGAATTTGGGTCCTCTCTCTGTGGCTCTCTCCTTTATAGTATTCTATCTTCACCTCCTACTTGCTGTGGTTTCCTGGGTTCTCTATTCTGGTTGTCAACCCAAGAAGAATGTGAACTTTTTTTTTTTTTTTTGAGTTGGAGTCTCACTCTGTCGCCCAGACTGGAGTGCAGTGGCCGCTCCCGGCCACCACAACCTCGCCTGCTGGGCTCCGGCGATCCTTCCGCCTCAGCCTCCCCAGTAGCCGGAATTACAGGCACGCGCTACGACACCCGGCTGATTTTTGATTCATTGTAGAGATGAGGTCTGGCCAAGTTGTCCAGGCGCGTCTCGAATCCGTGGGCTTAGGCAATCCACTCACTTCAGCCTCCCAAAGGCGAGGGATTATAGGCTGAGCCACCGAGCCCAGCTGAATGTAGACTTTTAATTGGAGTATTAGCTATCCTTTATGACCCAGACCTGCTCTCAGGCCAGAAGCTAAGAAAAAGGGAATTTATATCAACTCCCCTCTAGGATCTGCTTGCTTTTGCTCGCCCTGCAGTGTCTCCAGGTCAAGAGGTGGTGAATTCCAGCATGCCTGTTTTCTGTAAATAAAATCTTACTGGAACACAGCCATGCCTGCTTGTTTTCTTACTGTCTGTAGCTGCTTTTGTACTACAAATGCATAGATCAGTAGTTGCTAATATTTACTATCTGATCCTTCTAGAAAAAGTTTACTGATCCCTGTCATAGGAAGTTTGGTTTTTATATTTTGTCTAGAGTTTTATACTTGTTGATTGCTTTTTTGTTCTTTTGAGTCAGTGTCTTATGGTCTCCCACAATGAAAGTGCAGTGGCATGATCACGGCTTACTGCAGCCTCTACCTCCTGGGCTCAACTTGTCCTCCTCCTTAGCCTTCTAGCCATCTGATACATGCCACCACATCTGGCTAATTTTTTTTTTATAGAGACAAGATCTCGCTATGTTACCTAGGCTGGTCTTGAACTCAAGCATTCCTCCTGCCTCAGTCTCCCAAAGTGCTAGGATTACAGATGTAAACTACCCTGCTTGGTCTTATACTTGTTAAATGAATTGACCTGATAGTTTATTAATCTATTATTTGAAGTAGAGTTCCTAGATTTGTTTTTATTTGTTTAGTTCTTGCAGTTGTGTTATTCACTGATGTGAAATGGATGAGGAAGAGTTGTTTTAAATGATTCACTCATTTAAAATTTTGCCATAATTTTAATTCCTAGCATATTCAGATGTCAGAGATGTCACTTATTTTTGGAAAATGCCCTTTTCAAATGTATATAGTAGGATTAAAGTATACTTTCTCTTTCATTGCTTCATTCACCCCATACTTCTTTTTTGTTTTTTATTTGTTTAATCTTTTTTCACCACATACATCTTGATACTCTGCAAATGCAAGATGCCACTAAATTCCATAATACTCTGAAGATGAATCTGGCATGCTGGCTGCCCTCAGACCACTTTAGTTTATTCAGTTTACTAAGTTTAGTTTATTATATGAGGTTAAACATGTACACACGTAACTATTCCAAAACAGAAATAAATTCATGCCAGAGAGCTGTCTTTTTAACTTCTGTGAAAATACGGTTTTTAGACTTGAAATACAGAATTATTCCTCTAATACTTTTCTTACTTCTGACTTAATAATACTAAGTTTGGTCTTTATCACGTCAGAAATGCCACAAATAAGACATATAACAAGTTCATTGTTTTCCTCATTCATAATCCCCATCACCCTCCACTTTTCTCCAGACTCCGACCTGGAGCTACATTGATTCTGTAGCTGGGCCCCTGTAGCAAGCAATCTGGTCTTAAAAGGAGGAGTTTAAAAAAAGATCACTTTGTAGCCAGGCTCGGTGGCTCAGCCTGTAATCCCGCGCCTTTGGGAGGCTGAGGTGAGTGGATTGCCTGAGCCCGCGGGTTCGACACCCGCCTGGGCAGTGAGACCTCATCTCTACAATAAATAAAAAAATCAGCTGGGCATGGTAGCGCATGCCTGTAATTCCGGCTACTTGAAAGGCTGAGGTGGAAGGATCGCCGGAGCCCAGCAGGTCGAGGCTGTGGTGGCCGGTAGCGGCCACTGCACTCCAGTCTGAGTGACAGAGTGAGACTCCAACTCAAAAAAAAAAAAGGTCACTTTGTAAACTGCTTGTTTGAACTTCAGACCTGTATAAAATAACTACCATTTTCATAGCACTTTCATAAAAAGCTTTACAACCTTATGTTACTCTCCATGCTGTGATATAAGTGGTTGAAGTATTGACGGTGGGAACGACTTACTAATTTTTGATTATCTGCTTGTTTGTGCATCCATTAGACTGTTAACGACTCAAAGTCAGCCAAAGTCTATACAGTAGTTAGAACCCAGTGCACACTGGTACATGGAAAGCGGACAGACTTGTTCAGAATTATCTAGCTATTGAGAGGTAGGGTAAAATTGAAGCTTAGCTATTAGGACTTTACATCTTGATATTTTTGCATTGAACCTTGTACACAACAGAGAAGTTTTGTGGTCTTGCTTGTTTTCTCTGTGCCTTAATCTGCCCTTAAGTCATGATATTTATCCCTATGATTACTTCTTATACAGTGTATTTTGATTTTTTGACTTTACAAGACCACAGAAAGATGACAAGGACCAAATTCAAGAAGCCCCCCTCCCCATAATTATTTACAGCTCAGGTTCTTAGTAATGCTTTTAAATAGTTTATGGTCAAGTGTGGTGTTAGGATCAAGGGTAGTATAGACTAATAATAATAGCAATAGCTAACGCTTACAAAGGACTTACTATGTGACAATTCTTAATTTTAAGAGGTCTAAGTATATTAAGTAACCTAATTCTCACAGAAACCTAGAAGGTAGGAATCTCTATTATATATACCCATTTTACAGATGAGGTACAGAACAGCCAGGAAGCTTTCTTATGGTCACAGAGCTGTAGGTGGCCCTGTTGGAATTTCAACCCAGGGTACATGCTCTTTTGAAGACTCATAGAAGTTTAGAGATGCCTGCTATGAAAATAGAAATATTCCATTCCTGCATGACGTTACATAAAGTTTTTAGCATGTATAAATGCTATAATCAGGTTAGCCTTCTGTATATGTTAGTTCTTTAGAATGTCACTCATTCTGAGTAAATAGTCTCTGAAATTAAAAACAAAGACTGGAGAGGAAGGAAGATGGAAAATAGTTATCAGACTGTGTTACCCAGCCAACATATTTGCTTGCCTCATTAAGATTATCAAAGAAGAAAGATATTTAAAGTTTTTGATTTGGTGATATTCACTACATAAGACTGTATTGTAAATGACTTCTGAATATTCATTGCTTTATTGGAGAAGGCATTCAGAAATGTTACTCTCCTGAGCAATCTTCTCAAAAGAATTAAAGAAATTTTGTGTTTGTTTTTCTTCTGTTCTGTGTACTTGTATTCATATGTTTAGAAAATACATAGTTTTTTTCTCTTTTTCAGAGAAAGCCATCAAATCTCTTTTTGGTTACAGATAGGTATTCTGTGTATATTCTTAAATAAATTTTTTACTGTATATACTAAAAGGAAATGGATGTCTTTTCTAAACAATAGTATAGTATAGCCAATCAGCATATTGACAGTTTTGCTTTATTTGGGTAATTAGCGAAGTAAATGTCCTCTCCTCTGATATGTACATTGGCTTAATGCTAGAAATAGTTCATGAAAAAGCATGTGTCTCTGATTGGAGTTCCTTTTTGGTTTTTTATTTATTTTATTTTTTATTATAAAGTTGTGAGTTACAATTCAGGGTTAGATATACAAACATTGAGTATGCAGGTACCCTTGTTGATGAGGTATGCCCCTTCCTCCCCTAGCAGTTTCCCTCAACTGCCAATCCCACCCCTCCTCCCCTGACAGTTTCCCGTTACTGCCAAATGCTT
>NW_007220787.1:0-933 GCF_000164805.1 Carlito syrichta | reverse complement strand
CTGTTCCTTTTTCTTCACATCTTCGCCAGCATCTGTTGTTGTTTGTTTTATTAATGATGGCCATTCTTACTGGGCTTTGGTGGTATCTCAATGTAGGTTTTGTGTTTTTGTTTTTTTTTTTGAGTTGGAGTCTCACTCTGTCGCCCAGACTGGAGTGCAGTGGCCGCTCCCGGCCACCGCAGCCTCGACCTGCTGGGCTCCGGCGATCCTTCCGCCTCAGCCTTCCAAGTAGCCGGAATTATAGGTATGTGCTACCACGCCCGGCTGATTTTTTATTTTATTGTAGAGATGAGGTCTCGCTGCCCAGGCGGGTCTCGAACCCGCAGGCTCAGGCAATCCACTCACCTCAGCCTCCCAGAGGCGTGGGATTATAGGCTGAGCCACCGAGCCCGGCTCTCAATGTGGTTTTGATTTGCATTTCTCTGATGATGAGTTAGGCTGAGCACTCTTTCATGTGTCTGATGGCTGTGCTCGTATATCTTCTTCTGAGAAGTATCTATTCATGTCTTTTGCCTACTTTTTAAAGGGGCTGTTTGTTTTTTCCTTTTGGTGCATTTGAGTTCCTTGTAGATCCTAGATGTTAGGCCTTTGTCAGATATACAGTTGGCAGATATTTTTTCCCATTCTGTGAGCTCTCTCCCTGCTCTCTTGATGGTTTCTTTTGCTTTGCAGAAGCTCGTTAGTTTGATGAAGTCCCAATTTTAAACAAAGCAGTTTGCTGACAAGACTCTTTTCTGTAATTGATTAATATTAGTTTTTTCATGACCTTTATAGATTTATTTCAGTGAGTGCTTTTGGGTGGGAAGAGGGATGCTGTGTCTGCAACTATATATAATTTTTTTAAAAATCGAAGTCTCCTTGTATTCCTCTTTTATGAGATCTTAAAATATAAAAACTAGCCAGGCTCGGTGGCTCAGCCTGTAATCCCGTCCT
>NW_007220786.1:0-756 GCF_000164805.1 Carlito syrichta | reverse complement strand
CCAATTTTAAACAAAGCAGTTTGCTGACAAGACTCTTTTCTGTAATTGATTAATATTAGTTTTTTCATGACCTTTATAGATTTATTTAAGTGAGTGCTTTTGGGTGGGAAGAGGGATGCTGTGTCTGCAACTATATATAATTTTTTTAAAAATCGAAGTCTCCTTGTATTCCTCTTTTATGAGATCTTAAAATATAAAAACTAGCCAGGCTCGGTGGCTCAGCCTGTAATCCCGTGCTTTGGGAGGCTGAGGTGAGTGGATTGCCTGAGCCCATGGGCTCGAGACCCGCCTGGGAAATTGGTGAGACCTAATCTCTACAACAAATCAAAAAATTAGCTGGGCGTGGTAGCCTGCGCTTGTAGTTCCAGCTACTTGGAAGGCTGAGGTGGAAGGATCGCTGGAGCCCAGCAGGTAGAGGCTACAGTGGCCAGGAGCAGCCACTGCACTCCAGTCTGGGTGATGGAGTGAGACTCCAACTCAAAAAATAAAAAATATAAATAAATAAATAAAATATAAAAACTTATGTGTATTTAAATTCTAAAATATAAATTTTAAAGTTAAAAAAATTGTTTTGAAAACTCAAGCACATACATGCATAATTCCACTTAAATTTTTGATGTACTGTATTTTAAGGGTATGCATGTGTATATTTGTGTGCAAGCATGTATATGTAGAAGAGCTTTGCTGTCTGAGGAGTACTGGCGTCTTGTCTTCCTACCAGTCCTTAAAGGGAAAGAAAGCACTGGAATGAAATCT
>NW_007220785.1:0-731 GCF_000164805.1 Carlito syrichta | reverse complement strand
CGTGAGTGCTTTTGGGTGGGAAGAGGGATGCTGTGTCTGCAACTATATATAATTTTTTTAAAAATCGAAGTCTCCTTGTATTCCTCTTTTATGAGATCTTAAAATATAAAAACTAGCCAGGCTCGGTGGCTCAGCCTGTAATCCCGTGCTTTGGGAGGCTGAGGTGAGTGGATTGCCTGAGCCCATGGGCTCGAGACCCGCCTGGGAAATTGGTGAGACCTAATCTCTACAATAAATCAAAAAATTAGCTGGGTGTGGTAGCCTGTGCTTGTAGTTCCAGCTACTTGGAAGGCTGAGGTGGAAGGATCGCTGGAGCCCAGCAGGTAGAGGCTACAGTGGCCAGGAGCAGCCACTGCACTCCAGTCTGGATGATAGAGTGAGACTCCAACTCAAAAAATAAAAAATATAAATAAATAAATAAATAAAATATAAAAACTTATGTGTATTTAAATTCTAAAATATAAATTTTAAAGTTAAAAAAATTGTTTTGAAAACTCAAGCACATACATGCATAATTCCACTTAAATTTTTGATGTACTGTATTTTAAGGGTATGCATGTGTATATTTGTGTGCAAGCATGTACATGTAGAAGAGCTTTGCTGTCTGAGGAGTACTGGCATCTTGTCTTCCTACCAGTCCTTAAAGGGAAAGAAAGCACTGGAATGAAATCTCTGAGAAGGTAAAAAGAGATGACTGTGTTCAACAGAAAGGGATATTTGAGAGGGACTGA
>NW_007220784.1:0-2581 GCF_000164805.1 Carlito syrichta | reverse complement strand
GAGCCCATGGGCTCGAGACCCGCCTGGGAAATTGCTGAGACATAATCTATACAACAAATCAAAAAATTAGCTGGGCGTGGTAGCCTGCGCTTGTAGTTCCAGCTACTTGGAAGGCTGAGGTGGAAGGATCGCTGGAGCCCAGCAGGTAGAGGCTACAGTGGCCAGGAGCAGCCACTGCACTCCAGTCTGGATGATAGAGTGAGACTCCAACTCAAAAAATAAAAAATATAAATAAATAAATAAATAAAATATAAAAACTTATGTGTATTTAAATTCTAAAATATAAATTTTAAAGTTAAAAAAATTGTTTTGAAAACTCAAGCACATACATGCATAATTCCACTTAAATTTTTGATGTACTGTATTTTAAGGGTATGCATGTGTATATTTGTGTGCAAGCATGTATATGTAGAAGAGCTTTGCTGTCTGAGGAGTACTGGCGTCTTGTCTTCCTACCAGTCCTTAAAGGGAAAGAAAGCACTGGAATGAAATCTCTGAGAAGGTAAAAAGAGATGACTGTGTTCAACAGAAAGGGATATTTGAGAGGGACTGATTTTATAGGTAGTTAATTAATTAGTAAATATTTCCATGTTACGACAATTTTTACTTCTCTGTAAAACCTATTAATAGAAAACTCAAAGAATTTTGGGGCCAAGGATCACTTTATATAATATTTTTAAAGAGAATTTCTCCATTACTTATTTTTTTTTTTTTTTGAGTTAGAGTCTCACTCTGTCGCCCAGACTGGAATGCAGTGGCACACTCCTGGCCACCACAGTCTGAACCTGCTGGGCTCTGGCAATCCTTCCACCTCAGCCCTCCAAGTAACCAGAACTACAGGCGCGCACTACCACACTTGGCTAGTTTTTCATTTATTGTAGAGATGAGGTCTTGCCAAGTTGCCTGGGCGGGTCTCGAACCCGCGGGCACAGGCAATCCTCTTGCCTCAGCTTCCCAAAGTGCTGCAATTACAGGCTGAGCCACCAAGCCCAGCCTAATTTCTCCATTACTTTTTAGCTGAGTCTCATCACCTGCCTTTAAGATTTCTGTTCACTTAAAAATATTACTCCCTTTTCTGACCTATTCAGCTTATAGGCATCAGCAGATTGCAGCACTCACAAAGCCACATCTGTTTATTTACCTCCTCTTTGTCCTTCCTTCATCTCCAGGCTCTTCGCCACCTCTGTGTGCTGGCTGCAGAACCAAGGCTCTTGGTGCCTGTGGATATGGACACAAACATGCCCTGCTATGCCCTCTTAGAAGTCACCTACAAGGTAACTCTCCCTGTTACTAACTTGATATTTTATTACCATTTTTCCATCTTTTCAGACAATAATATTTCAAAGGTGTTGTCCAGTGAAAAGCGAGTTGAACTTTCATAAAAATTTAAGTTTCCAAAGGTCTTGTGCATTCTGCCAGGCCATTCATGATCATTTATACTCTATGGGTATAATTTTTTAGGATCATCAGCTACCCTTTTGTCTTTAGGGCTTATAATTTGAAAATGCCCCTGATAACTTTATATGGCTGATAGTGTGACAAAAAAGTAATTGAGTTAAAATTATTCTTAGATGTGTTAGCTGAGTACTTTAAAATCCAAATATGTACTTGGTGAGAACTTTCAGTTAGATACACAAATAGAGTACAAATAATATTTTCCCTTCACTATATTATTAAGTACCTCCTGTGTATCAAAACTGTGCTAGACTCTGGGATACAAAATGAGGTGACATCATCATATTCCTTAAGGCACTTTTATCCATTGGAGAACCAGCATGGGTGCCATGAAATTAGAATGGTAATTAGAGGTTGTGTGTGCAGTAGAGAGGGAGCAGAGGAGTAGTGCCTTGCTCAACTGTGGGTCTTGGAAAGGCTGTCACAGTGGACAGTGTTGGGCTGAGACTTGCCAGCTGAGTGACACATCACAGCAGAGAAGACAATATGTGCAAAAACTCAGACACATCAGAAGTGCGGCCCTTCAGTACTGCTGGCCTGTGACGGACAAGGCTTGAAGTAGTCGGAAATGATGCATCCCTACTTTAGTCATTTAAGATTTGAGTACCAGAGAGGCTTTTATGCCATTTCACAGTCTCTGTACATCCTGTGGGGAAGGGGAGGTATAGAGTGGAGATGTTTCTTCTTTTTAGATTCCACTATCTACCTAGTGAACTATTACATTTTTTAATGGCACTCAGTGGTATGAACAAACCAAAGAAGAATTGATGGCTCCTACCCTTTTTCCAGAACTCCCCCTTTTAAGCAGGTAAATTGGGTGTGACTTAGGGAGATCTATCCAAGAGACGGATTCAAAAAGAGTGGCATAACGATAAAGATAGTTAAATAAGGCTGGTGCGGTGGCTATAATCCCAAACTTTGTGAAACCAAGGAGGAAGGATCACTTGATCCCAGGAGTTCAAGAGCAGCCTGGGGAACATAGCGAGACCTCGTCTCTTAAATGTCTCTGCTTTCTGCATGTTTTGTAGTAAACAAGAAAGCAGCAGCAGGAGAAATAAGTCATGATGAATAGAGAAAGTGTCGCCTGAGATATCTTTGCTGATAGGTGAGATGGTCTTAGGTCATA
>NW_007220783.1:0-1831 GCF_000164805.1 Carlito syrichta | reverse complement strand
AACATGAAGGAAAATGGAATCAAAACTAAACTATTGAAAATGCAAAGGGATATTGACAAATCATAAAGAAGAAAGGCACTTGAATAATTATCTAATCCTTTATAATATCAAGTTTTAGAAAGCAAATACAATGATGATATGAATAATATTGCTTCAACACGTTTGTCAAACTGCTGAAAACTAAAGATAAAGAGAAAATTTTAAAGTAGTCAGAAGAAAAAGATACATTATGTACAGAAAAATATTGAACATTACTACAGACTTTCATCAGAAACAGGAGAATAGACAATGGAACAGAACTGTTAAGGGTTAAAAGAAAAACAAAAGCAAGCAAGCAACAATAACAACAAAAACGTGTCAAACTAGAATTCTACAACCAAAGAAAATAACTTTTAAAGATAGAGGTCAAATAAATGATGTACAAAAGCTAAAATATTTTTTCATTAGCAGACCTGCACTACCAAAAATAATAAGGATGCTTTTCTGTTTGCAAAGAAATGATACTAGTTGAAAACTTGTGTCTATAGGAAGACAAAAGGGGTACAAATAAATAAAAAACCGTAAACATAAAAAACAACTTTTTTCTTGTAATTCCCTTTAAGTAATTTATTTTAAAGTATGTTTTTCTTGTATGAGGGGGATAAAAAAACAGAATTATCTTTTGGAAGGCAGCCCCATTGTAATACAGGCTTCTCCAGCTATGTAAGCGTTCTATGAACCCATTGGCATCAGTGTACCAGCTGTGGTGTTGTGAGAGGCTATGTTCGGCTTCAGTGAATTTTTTTAATTTTTATTTTAGAGATTCTCTCAAAGTGTTTGTCCATTTGATTATGGGTGATTTAGGAGTGTACTTGCCTACACCAAGCTAACTGTTCAGCAGTTTTTGACTAAAAATAGCATGACACCCTGTGCCCCACCCTCCCTATCTCATCCTACCATTTTTTAGTTTTTCCCTGGTTGAAAAGAGTCCTCAGAGAGAAACATTTTGCCAGTGTGGAAGATGGAAACAAAAAACAACAGAAGCACTAAAAAGCATCAAAATTTACAGTTCAAAAACTGTCTTGAGCAGTGGAAAAAGTATCTCCTTAGGTGTATTGCATCAAACGAAGAATACTTTGAAGGTGACTGAAATTTGAACATGTAAGAATAAAAAGAAAATACACAATTTTTTATAAATAAATTTTGGTTTTGGGGGGTCCCCCCTCATACTAATATCAAACCTAAAATATGTCAAAGCAAAATAACAACATAGTAAGAACATTAAAATAAAAAGGACAATAAGTTATAATAATGCTAAAGATGTATGTGCCTAATACCACAAAATTCAGCTGTAAACTCTGTGATGACCATGTCTATATTAATAATTACAATATCCTAGTACATTGCTCTACATTTAGCAAATAGTCATCAACATGTATATAAATTAGTTTTAATACATCATAACTCGTTTCACATTCTTCTTCAGATTTAAATTGTTTTCAATTTTAAATGAGTATGCTCTGAGTACTACAGTTGTCCTGGGATGTCTTTCCTTCAAACTATCCATAATTATACGCCTATTCCATTATCCTTTTATGATATTATAGTGTTGGATCCCCAGAAGAACCCCCCTAAAAGAAGGCACTGTGTCTGAGAGGCCAAAGAAATGACCTGGACACAACAAATGAGATATGCACTTTGTTTAGGAACTTAGGTGCAGGGAAGGTGGTCTGGGAGCGGCCTGCTAACAGGAAAAAAACAAAAAAAACAAATAAACAAACAAAAAATGCAACAGACTGTCAAAGATACACAGGTTAGATAGCATGTTACATATGGCAGAATGCAGGGTTAA
>NW_007220782.1:0-718 GCF_000164805.1 Carlito syrichta | reverse complement strand
CGGCCACTGCACTCCAGTCTGGGCGACTGAGTGAGACTCCAACTCAAAAAAAAACAAAACCAGGAATCATTGCATTTTCCTTCTACCCATATGGAAAATGCACATTCTCATGGTGCCATCTGCACATGTGACCTCTGTCTAGAATACCTGACCTTCAAGGCAAGGCTCAAATACCTAATCCCCTGATATGGAAACATGTGGCTGTCAGAGTTATTTCTGGCCTTCTTTGTATTCTCTATACATATCTTAATTCTCTAAACACAGTATTATATGCTTTTACTTCTCTTACCTCACTGGATTATGAACTTCTTATATTCAGGGGCTGTGTCTTATTGATGCTCCCATGACTAACCCAGTAATCATAGTTGGTTTTGTTAATGAATTGTGCTTCTTCTGTGACTAAGGGCCAAAAACTAGCTTATATCTGCGTTGTAATAATAGGCAATATTTGAGAAATGCAAATAATGAAAAAAATTTAAACAGATAGCAATAAAGTAGTACTTCATTTGCATTTTTTTTTTTTTAGAAAACAGGATTTATTGAGAGGACAGAAAAGCTCCCACAGTAGGAGGGGACCCGAGTTTGTTGCTCAATATTTTTAAGTAATTAATTTTAGTAACATGACTTTTATAATTTTTTCACTCAAGAAAAACTGAATGGTTTGGCAAAAAAGGCATATTTAGCTGTTAATGCTCAATTTTTTATCCATTAATTTGTT
>NW_007220781.1:0-737 GCF_000164805.1 Carlito syrichta | reverse complement strand
CCAAAAACTAGCTTATATCTGCGTTGTAATAATAGGCAATATTGAGAAATGCAAATAATGAAAAAAATTTAAACAGATAGCAATAAAGTAGTACTTTCATTTGCATTTTTTTTTTTTTAGAAAACAGGATTTATTGAGAGGACAGAAAAGCTCCCACAGTAGGAGGGGACCCGAGTTTGTTGCTCAATATTTTTAAGTAATTAATTTTAGTAACATGACTTTTATAATTTTTTCACTCAAGAAAAACTGAATGGTTTGGCAAAAAAGGCATATTTAGCTGTTAATGCTCAATTTTTTATCCATTAATTTGTTCCTTTTTAAATATATTTTAGAGAAATATAAATATCTTTGCTAAGAAGTATTTGAGAATATTATCTCCACAATAAGATATTTATTTTATGTGAATAATATGTTTACATCTTATAGATATTCAAGTCATAAACAATGTAGAAAAGAGAGAATGATGGATAGGCTGAAGAAAGAGTCGAGAAAATAATTATAATCATAAGTAGTCTAATCTTTAAGATGTGCCAAAGGGGAGATGCAGGAAATTACTAAGCAGTTAACATCAATACTAGGAAAGAAGAAGAACAAATAATAATAGAATTGATCAGGAAGTACTTAGGCAAGAACAATTTAATGAGCAACTAGCAGCATGAGTTCATGTACAAAGACTGCAGAATACAAACCAGACAGCAAGTGTGAGTACAAACACAATCAGCCAAAGGAAACTGAAC
>NW_007220780.1:0-377 GCF_000164805.1 Carlito syrichta | reverse complement strand
CTGACTAGCAACTGGGCTGGATAGCTGGCTAGCCAGCTGAATTAACTAGGTAGTTAACTGGTTTTTTTACATGACTAGCCATCTGCTTAACTAGCTAGATACCTGGCTGGCTATCTGGTTAGGCAGCTGGCTAGGTAGCTAGTGGGCTGATCAGCTGGCTTGCCAGCCAGCTTAAATAGCCATCTGGCTGGAAGGATGGTGGGATAGGCAGTTTCCTTAACTAGCCAGTCACTCTGCTTGTCAGCCTGTTAGCCAGCTGGCTTATCTAGCAAGCCACCTAACTAACCAGCCTTCTAATCAGCCAGCTTAGCTTACCGTGCACATAGGTAGCCAGCTGACTAAATTAGCTGATATAACTACATAGACAACTAACTAGC
>NW_007220779.1:0-343 GCF_000164805.1 Carlito syrichta | reverse complement strand
TGCTTAACTAGCTAGATACCTGGCTGGCTATCTGGTTAGGCAGCTGGCTAGGTAGCTAGTGGGCTGATCAGCTGGCTTGCCAGCCAGCTTAAATAGCCATCTGGCTGGAAGGATGGTGGGATAGGCAGTTTCCTTAACTAGCCAGTCACTCTGCTTGTCAGCCTGTTAGCCAGCTGGCTTATCTAGCAAGCCACCTAACTAACCAGCCTTCTAATCAGCCAGCTTAGCTTACCGTGCACATAGGTAGCCAGCTGACTAAATTAGCTGATATAACTACATAGACAACTAACTAGCCAGCTGACTAAACTAACTGACATCATTAGCTAGCCAGGTGGCTAGCCAG
>NW_007220778.1:0-305 GCF_000164805.1 Carlito syrichta | reverse complement strand
TCTGGCTGGAAGGATGGTGGGATAGGCAGTTTCCTTAACTAGCCAGTCACTCTGCTTGTCAGCCTGTTAGCCAGCTGGCTTATCTAGCAAGCCACCTAACTAACCAGCCTTCTAATCAGCCAGCTTAGCTTACCGTGCACATAGGTAGCCAGCTGACTAAATTAGCTGATATAACTACATAGACAACTAACTAGCCAGCTGACTAAACTAACTGACATCATTAGCTAGCCAGGTGGCTAGCCAGCTGACTAAAATAGTTAGTTACCTATATATTCCGCAGGCTTGACAGCTGACTTAACGACCTA
>NW_007220777.1:0-363 GCF_000164805.1 Carlito syrichta | reverse complement strand
AGCCAGTCACTCTGCTTGTCAGCCTGTTAGCCAGCTGGCTTATCTAGCAAGCCACCTAACTAACCAGCCTTCTAATCAGCCAGCTTAGCTTACCATGCACATAGGTAGCCAGCTGACTAAATTAGCTGATATAACTACATAGACAACTAGCTAGCCAGCTGACTAAACTAACTGACATCATTAGCTAGCCAGGTGGCTAGCCAGCTGACTAAAATAGTTAGTTACCTATATATTCCGCAGGCTTGACAGCTGACTTAACGACCTAGCTAACTAGTTTACGAGCTGACTTGCTAGCTGACATAGCTAGGTGACTTAACTAGCTAGCCAGCTGGCAAGTCTTCTGAATTAACAAGCTAGCAACCC
>NW_007220776.1:0-807 GCF_000164805.1 Carlito syrichta | reverse complement strand
TAGTTTACGAGCTGACTTGCTAGCTGACATAGCTAGGTGACTTAACTAGCTAGCCAGCTGGCAAGTCTTCTGAATTAACAAGCTAGCAACCCAGCAAGGCAGCTGGCTAACCAGCTGATTTAACTACCTCACTTAACCAGCTAGCCAGCTGATGTAACTTGCTGACTTAACTAGCTAGCTACCCAGCTAGCCAGCTGACTATACTAGCTGAAATAACTAGTTAGCTACATAGCTAGCTATCTAGCTAACTAGCCCACTTAACTACCTGACATAAATAGCTTGTTATCTGACATAACTAGCTGACTTAACTGGCTATCTACCTAGCTAGCCAGCTGAATTTACTAGCTGAAATAATTAGCTAGCCAGCTGTCAAGCCATCTGACTTAAGTAGATTTTTTAACTAGCTAGCGAGCTGGCTAGCCAACGTAAAAAGCTGACTAAACTAGCTAGCCAACTGGCTAGCTAACTGAATTAAATAGTTGATTAATGAGCTAGGCAACTGGCCAGCCAGGTGACTAAACTAGCTGATTTAACTAGATGGGCCAGATGGCTAGCCAGCTGACTTAACTAGGTAGCATAAATAGCTAGCCAGCTGGCTAGGCAGCAGACTTAAATAGTTCACAACCTAGACAACAAGCTTGATAGCCAGCTGAATTAACTAACTGTCTCAATTAGCCGACATGCTTTCTAGCCAACTGAATTAACTAGCATGCTACATAGCTAGTCAACTGGCTATCCAGCTGAATTAACTAGGTGACTTTTCTAGCTAGCCAGCTCTCTAGCCAGCAAACTTAACTAGCAATCTAC
>NW_007220775.1:0-802 GCF_000164805.1 Carlito syrichta | reverse complement strand
CAGCTAGCCAGCTGATGTAACTTGCTGACTTAACTAGCTAGCTACCCAGCTAGCCAGCTGACTATACTAGCTGAAATAACTAGTTAGCTACATAGCTAGCTATCTAGCTAACTAGCCCACTTAACTACCTGATATAAATAGCTTGTTATCTGACATAACTAGCTGACTTAACTGGCTATCTACCTAGCTAGCCAGCTGAATTTACTAGCTGAAATAATTAGCTAGCCAGCTGTCAAGCCATCTGACTTAAGTAGATTTTTAACTAGCTAGCGAGCTGGCTAGCCAACGTAAAAAGCTGACTAAACTAGCTAGCCAACTGGCTAGCTAACTGAATTAAATAGTTGATTAATGAGCTAGGCAACTGGCCAGCCAGGTGACTAAACTAGCTGATTTAACTAGATGGCCAGATGGCTAGCCAGCTGACTTAACTAGGTAGCATAAATAGCTAGCCAGCTGGCTAGGCAGCAGACTTAAATAGTTCACAACCTAGACAACAAGCTTGCTAGCCAGCTGAATTAACTAACTGTCTCAATTAGCCGACATGCTTTCTAGCCAACTGAATTAACTAGCATGCTACATAGCTAGTCAACTGGCTATCCAGCTGAATTAACTAGGTGACTTATCTAGCTAGCCAGCTCTCTAGCCAGCAAACTTAACTAGCAATCTACCTAGCTTGTCAGCTTCTTTCTCAGGTTACTTATCTAGGTGACTTAACTAGTTAGCCAGCTGGCTAGACAGCTGACATAACTAGCCAGCTACCTAACTAGCAAGCTGGTTAGCCAGCTGTCTTAACTATCTGACT
>NW_007220774.1:0-432 GCF_000164805.1 Carlito syrichta | reverse complement strand
AGCAGGCTAACCAGCTGACTTAATTAGCTTACTTGAACTGCTAGCCTGCTGGCTAGCAAGTTGACTTATCTAGCTAGCTATCTAACTAGCCAACTGGCTAGACAGCTGAATAAACTAGCTGACTTAACCAGCTAGACAGTTGGCTAGCCAGCTGACTTAACTCACTGATATCACTAGATAGCCAGGTAGCTATCTCCTGACATAACTAGCTAGCTACCTACCTTGTCAGCTGACTTGCCATCTCTCTTAACTAGCTGAATTACCCAGCCAGCCAGCTGGTTAGCCAACTTACATAACTAGCTTACTACCTAGCTAGCCAGCTGGTTAGTCAGCTGACTTGTCTAGCTGACTTAACTAGCAAGCTACCTAGCTAGCCAGCTGACTTAAATAGTTAGCTAACTAGCTAGCTGCGTAGCTAGCCAGCTGACTTAA
>NW_007220773.1:0-5327 GCF_000164805.1 Carlito syrichta | reverse complement strand
CCAGCTGACTTAATTAGCTTACTTGAACTGCTAGCCTGCTGGCTAGCAAGTTGACTTATCTAGCTAGCTATCTAACTAGCCAACTGGCTAGACAGCTGAATAAACTAGCTGACTTAACCAGCTAGACAGTTGGCTAGCCAGCTGACTTAACTCACTGATATCACTAGATAGCCAGGTAGCTATCTCCTGACATAACTAGCTAGCTACCTACCTTGTCAGCTGACTTGCCATCTCTCTTAACTAGCTGAATTACCCAGCCAGCCAGCTGGTTAGCCAACTGACATAACTAGCTTACTACCTAGCTAGCCAGCTGGTTAGTCAGCTGACTTGTCTAGCTGACTTAACTAGCAAGCTACCTAGCTAGCCAGCTGACTTAAATAGTTAGCTAACTAGCTAGCTGCGTAGCTAGCCAGCTGACTTAAATAATTAGCTGCCAGCTAGCTAGCTGACTTAACCAGTTAGCTAACTACTTAGCTTACTCATTATCTAACTCGCTAGCTAGGTGACTTAATTATCTTACTTAACTCATTAACTCATGAGCTAGCTAGCTGACACAACCAGCTGACTTAAATCGTTAGCTAGCTAGGTAGCTGGCTGACTCAACCAGCTGACTTAACTCGTTAGCTATCTAGCTAACTATCATACTCAAACAGCTG
This sequence comes from Carlito syrichta, assembly GCF_000164805.1. NCBI lineage: Eukaryota > Metazoa > Chordata > Mammalia > Primates > Tarsiidae > Carlito > Carlito syrichta. Next base: position 4,671 of record NW_007220773.1, on the reverse strand, counting down.
AATCAACCCGTTTCCTAACTTGCTAGCTAGCTGACTCAACCAATGTCTTAATACATTAGTTAACAACCAAACTACCTGACTCAACCTGCTAACTTAACCGGTTAGTTAACTACTTAGCCAGCTGTCTTAACAAGCTGACGGAATTAGAAAACTGACTTTACTACCTGACTTAACTGACAGAGTTAACTACTTAGCTAGCTAACTTTATGTGAATTAAATTTTTGACTAACTACTTAATTAGCTGAATAACTAGCTGACTTAATTAATTAGCTAACTAGCCATGAAGCAGACTTAAGTAGCTGACAGTGCAATAGAAAACTGGCTTAACTAGCCAGCCACCCTGGTGTCCATCTGCCTAGCAAGCCAGCTTAATTATTTGGCCACCTACCTGACCAGCCTGCTAACCGGCCATATGAACATGTCAGGCACCAAACTAGCCAGCTGGCTAACCAGCTGACTTAACTAGTTATCTTAATTTGATGGCCATCCGGCTAGCGAGCTTACTTAACTAGCTAACCACCTAGCTAGCCAATCAGCTAGCCAGCTCACTTAACTCACTGACTTTACTAGCTAACCAGCAGGCTAGCCAGCAGACATAATTAGCTAGCTACCTACCTAGACAGGTGACTAGCCAGCTGACATAACTAGCTGACTTAACCATCTAGACAGCTGGCTAGCCAGGTGAATTAACTATGTAGTTATCTAGCTAGCCAGTTGGCTTGCCACTTGAATTAACTAGCTCACTTATCCAGGTAGCCAGCTGGCTACCAAGCTGACTCAACTAGCTGACATAACTAGTTAGTCAGCTGACTAGCCAACCGACTTATCTAGCTGAAATCTTTACCCAGCCAGGTGGCAAGCCAGCTGACTTAACTAGCTAGCTCCTGATGTATACCACCGGCTTGCCCACAGAATTAACTACCTAGCTACCTAGCTAATCAGCTGGCTAGTGAGCTGACTTAACTAGGTGACTTAACTAGCTGGCCAGCTTGCTAGTCAGCTGACTTAACTAGTTAGCTACACAGATACACAGCAGGCTAGCCAGCTGACTTAATTAACTGACTCAACTAGCTAGCCAGCTGACTTATCTATCTCATTTAACTAGCTTGCCAGCAGGCTGGCCAGCTGAATTAGCTAGTTAGCCACCTACGTAGCAAACTGGGAATTCAGATAAATTAACTAGTGGACTTAACTAGCTAGACAGCTGGCTAGTCAGTTGACTTAACTAGCTTGGTACCTACGTATCCAGCGGGCTAGCCAACTGACAACTTGTTGAATTAAGTAGCTAGCAAGCTGGGAAAACTAACTGACTTAACTAGCTAGCCAGCTGGCTACACAGCTGACTTAACTAGCTCTCCAACTAGCTAGCTAGCTGGCTAGTCAACAGACTAAACTAGCTGATTAAATTAGCTAGCAATCTGGCTAGCCAACTGACTTAAAAAGCTTGCTACCTAGCTAGCCAGCTGACTAGCCAGCTGACTTAACTAACTGACTTAAATAGCAAGCCTTCTAGCTAGACAGCTGAATTAACTAGCTTGCTATATAGCTAGCAAGCTGACTAGCTATCTGACTTTAATAGGTGAATTAACTAGCTAGCCAGCTTATTAGACAGCTGCTTTAAGAAGCAAGATACTTAGTTAATCAGCTGGTTATCCCGTTGACTTAACTAGGTGGCTTAACTAACTAGTAGACTTAACTATGTAGCTTCTTAGCTACCCAGCTGTCTAGCCAGCTGACTTAACTAGGCTACTTACATAGCTAGCCAGCTGGTTAGCAGGCTGATCTAACTGCCTAGCTACCTAGCTAAACAGATGGATAGCCAGCTGAATTAACTAGCTAGCAATCTACGCAGCCCACTGGCTTGCCAGCTGACTTAACTACCTAACCACCTACCTAACCAGATGGCTAGTGAGCTGAGTTAACTAGGTTGCTTAACTAGCTAGCTAACTGACTAGCCAGCTGAGTTAAATAGCTAGCTACCCAGCTAGGCAACTGGCTAGCCTGCTGATTTAGCTCGCTGACTTAAATAACTAGAAAGCTGACTTTACTGGCTGACTTAACCAGTTAGCTACCTAGGTAGCTACCTGTCTAAACTAGCTTTCTTAACTAGCTATCTACCTAGCTAGCTATCTAGGTAGCCAGCTGACATAACTAGCTGACTTTACTATCTAGCTAGTTGACATAAATACCTGACTTATATAGCTAGCTTTCTAGCTATCCAGCTGACTTAACTAGCTGATATAACTAGCTAGCATGAAGTATAGCCATCTGATTTAATTAGGTTTTTAAATAGCTAACCAGCTGGATAGCCAACTGACTTAATGAGCTGACATAAATAGCTAGCCAGGTGGTTTTCAGCTGACTTAACTAGCTGAGTTAACCAGCTAGTCAGTTAGCTAACCAGCTGATTTTACTAACTGGCTGCCTATATAGCAAGCTGCCTAGCCTGCTGACTTAACTAGATGGCTCCTTATGTAGTCAGTTTGCTAGGCAACTGATTTACCTTGCTGACTTAAGCTAGCAAGCTGGCTAGCCAGCTCACTTAACTAGCTAGGTGCCTACCTAGCCAGCAGGCTAGCTAGCTGACTGAACTAAATGTCTTGAACAGCTAGCCTGCTGGCTAGCAAGCTGGCTTATCTAGCTAGCTAGCTACCTAGCCAGCTAGTTAGACAGCTGACTAAACTAGCTGACTTAACCAGCTAGCCAGTTGGCTATCCAGCTAACTTAACTCAAAAACATCATTATCTAGTCAGGTATCTCTCTAGATGACTTAACTAGCTAGCTACCTCCCATGCCAGTTGACTGGCCAGCTCTCTTATATAGCTGAATTAACCACCTAGCCAGGTGGCTAGCCAACTGACTTAACTACCTCATTACTTAGCTAGCTGTTGGCCAGTCAGGTGATTTAATTAGCTGAATCAACTAGCTAGCTACCTAGCAAGATTGCTTATTTAATAGTTGGCTTACTAGCTAGCTACCTAGCTACCAGCTGATGTAAACATTTAGGTAACTAGCTAGCTACCTAACTAACAAGCTAACTTAGTTTGCTGTGTAGCTAGGTAGCTGACTTAACCAGCTAGCTAACTAGTTAGCTTACCCATTATCTAACGTGCTAGCTATCTGACTTAATCATCTGACTTAACTCCTTTGCTAACGAGCTTCCTAGGTGGCTCAAGCAGCTGACTTAACCTGTTAGCTAAATAGGCATCAAGCTGACTCATGCAGCTGACTTAACTCGTTAGCTCACTAGCTAGCTAACCTACTCAACTAACTGACCCAACCCATTTGTTTACTAGCTAGCTAGATGACTCAACCAGCTGACTTAACCAGTTAATTAACTAGCTAGCTACCTGACTCAACCTGGTGTCTTAAACCATTGGCTAACTTGCTAGCTAGCTGTCTTAACCAGTTGACTAAATTAGAAAGCTGACTTAAGTAGCTGAATTAGGTAGGTGACTTTACTTAGGTAGCTCACTTAATTGGTCAACTTAACTAGTTATCTAGTTGACTTGAATACCTGAATTAGTTAGTAAACTATTTAACTGGCTGAATAATTAGCTGACTTAACTAATTAGCTAACTAGTTAGTTAGCAGACTTAAGTAGCTGACATATATTTAGCTCACTAGTGAGCTAGCTAACTTAGCTAGATGACGTAGCTAGCTATCTGGTTAACTAGTAGACTTAGCTAGCTGACTTAACTAGTTGGCTAAGGAGATAGCTAGCTGACTTTGAGTTGGTTAATGAGTGAGCTAACTGTTTTAACTAGTTGGTAAACGAGTTAGCTACCTGAATTAACTAGTTGTTTAACGGGTTAGCTAGGTGAATTAACTTGTGGACTGATGAGTCGTCTGACTACTTAGATTGTTTAACATGTTGACTGCTTACTCGGCCATCTTGTTAGCTGGCTTAACAAGTTGGCCGACTAGTCAGCTGACTAATTAACTGGCTTAACAAGATGACTGACGAGTTGGTCAACTAGTTAGCCATGTTAACTAGTTGCCTGCTCGTCTGCACAACTAACGAGCTGGCCGACTATTTGGCCAAGAAGTTAGCTGACCTAATTGGTTGGTCAACTAGTTAGCTGTGCTAACTTGATTGCTGACAAGTTGGTCGACTAGTCAGACGATTGTTTAGCTCACTTTGCTATTTGAATGGCTAGTTGGTGACAGGTTACCTGACTTAACTACTCGGCAAGCGCGTGAGCCAACAGTTGAGTGGACTTGATTAGTCGGTGTGTGGGAGCCGACTGGTCAGCTGACGTAAAAATTCGGCCAGCAAGTGAGGCAACTTGTAAGCTGACTTAAGTAGTCAGCTGGCGAGTGAGCCGACTGGTCAGCTGACTTAACTAACCTGCCGGTGTGTGAGCTGAATGGTCAGCTGACTTTAGTTGTCTGTTGAGTGAGTCAACCGGTCAGAAGACTTAACTAGTTGGCCAGTGAATGAGCAGACCCATGGGCAGAATTAATTATCTGGTCATTGAGTGAGCCAATGGGAGAGATACCTTAACTAGTCGGCCAGCAAGAGAGCCACTTGTATGCTGACTTAACTAGTCGCCTGGCATGGAAAATGACTAGTTAACTGTCCTGTTGGCCTGCGAGCAAGCCGACGAGTTACTTGAAATTTTGGCTGGCGAGTGACCCAACTGGTTTGCTGACTGGTTGGTAGGTGAG
>NW_007220772.1:0-5384 GCF_000164805.1 Carlito syrichta | reverse complement strand
CCAGCTGACTTAATTAGCTTACTTGAACTGCTAGCCTGCTGGCTAGCAAGTTGACTTATCTAGCTAGCTATCTAACTAGCCAACTGGCTAGACAGCTGAATAAACTAGCTGACTTAACCAGCTAGACAGTTGGCTAGCCAGCTGACTTAACTCACTGATATCACTAGATAGCCAGGTAGCTATCTCCTGACATAACTAGCTAGCTACCTACCTTGTCAGCTGACTTGCCATCTCTCTTAACTAGCTGAATTACCCAGCCAGCCAGCTGGTTAGCCAACTGACATAACTAGCTTACTACCTAGCTAGCCAGCTGGTTAGTCAGCTGACTTGTCTAGCTGACTTAACTAGCAAGCTACCTAGCTAGCCAGCTGACTTAAATAGTTAGCTAACTAGCTAGCTGCGTAGCTAGCCAGCTGACTTAAATAATTAGCTGCCAGCTAGCTAGCTGACTTAACCAGTTAGCTAACTACTTAGCTTACTCATTATCTAACTCGCTAGCTAGGTGACTTAATTATCTTACTTAACTCATTAACTCATGAGCTAGCTAGCTGACACAACCAGCTGACTTAAATCGTTAGCTAGCTAGGTAGCTGGCTGACTCAACCAGCTGACTTAACTCGTTAGCTATCTAGCTAACTATCATACTCAAACAGCTGAATCAACCCGTTTCCTAACTTGCTAGCTAGCTGACTCAACCAATGTCTTAATACATTAGTTAACAACCAAACTACCTGACTCAACCTGCTAACTTAACCGGTTAGTTAACTACTTAGCCAGCTGTCTTAACAAGCTGACGGAATTAGAAAACTGACTTTACTACCTGACTTAACTGACAGAGTTAACTACTTAGCTAGCTAACTTTATGTGAATTAAATTTTTGACTAACTACTTAATTAGCTGAATAACTAGCTGACTTAATTAATTAGCTAACTAGCCATGAAGCAGACTTAAGTAGCTGACAGTGCAATAGAAAACTGGCTTAACTAGCCAGCCACCCTGGTGTCCATCTGCCTAGCAAGCCAGCTTAATTATTTGGCCACCTACCTGACCAGCCTGCTAACCGGCCATATGAACATGTCAGGCACCAAACTAGCCAGCTGGCTAACCAGCTGACTTAACTAGTTATCTTAATTTGATGGCCATCCGGCTAGCGAGCTTACTTAACTAGCTAACCACCTAGCTAGCCAATCAGCTAGCCAGCTCACTTAACTCACTGACTTTACTAGCTAACCAGCAGGCTAGCCAGCAGACATAATTAGCTAGCTACCTACCTAGACAGGTGACTAGCCAGCTGACATAACTAGCTGACTTAACCATCTAGACAGCTGGCTAGCCAGGTGAATTAACTATGTAGTTATCTAGCTAGCCAGTTGGCTTGCCACTTGAATTAACTAGCTCACTTATCCAGGTAGCCAGCTGGCTACCAAGCTGACTCAACTAGCTGACATAACTAGTTAGTCAGCTGACTAGCCAACCGACTTATCTAGCTGACATCTTTACCTAGCCAGGTGGCAAGCCAGCTGACTTAACTAGCTAGCTCCTGATGTATACCACCGGCTTGCCCACAGAATTAACTACCTAGCTACCTAGCTAATCAGCTGGCTAGTGAGCTGACTTAACTAGGTGACTTAACTAGCTGGGCCAGCTTGCTAGTCAGCTGACTTAACTAGTTAGCTACACAGATACACCAGCAGGCTAGCCAGTTGACTTAATTAACTGACTCAACTAGCTAGCCAGCTGACTTATCTATCTCATTTAACTAGCTTGCCAGCAGGCTGGCCAGCTGAATTAGCTAGTTAGCCACCTACGTAGCAAACTGGGAATTCAGATAAATTAACTAGTGGACTTAACTAGCTAGACAGCTGGCTAGTCAGTTGACTTAACTAGCTTGGTACCTACGTATCCAGCGGGCTAGCCAACTGACAACTTGTTGAATTAAGTAGCTAGCAAGCTGGGAAAACTAACTGACTTAACTAGCTAGCCAGCTGGCTACACAGCTGACTTAACTAGCTCTCCAACTAGCTAGCTAGCTGGCTAGTCAACAGACTAAACTAGCTGATTAAATTAGCTAGCAATCTGGCTAGCCAACTGACTTAAAAAGCTTGCTACCTAGCTAGCCAGCTGGCTAGCCAGCTGACTTAACTAACTGACTTAAATAGCAAGCCTTCTAGCTAGACAGCTGAATTAACTAGCTTGCTATATAGCTAGCAAGCTGACTAGCTATCTGACTTTAATAGGTGAATTAACTAGCTAGCCAGCTTATTAGACAGCTGCTTTAAGAAGCAAGATACTTAGTTAATCAGCTGGTTATCCCGTTGACTTAACTAGGTGGCTTAACTAACTAGTAGACTTAACTATGTAGCTTCTTAGCTACCCAGCTGTCTAGCCAGCTGACTTAACTAGGCTACTTACATAGCTAGCCAGCTGGTTAGCAGGCTGATCTAACTGCCTAGCTACCTAGCTAAACAGATGGATAGCCAGCTGAATTAACTAGCTAGCAATCTACGCAGCCCACTGGCTTGCCAGCTGACTTAACTACCTAACCACCTACCTAACCAGATGGCTAGTGAGCTGAGTTAACTAGGTTGCTTAACTAGCTAGCTAACTGACTAGCCAGCTGAGTTAAATAGCTAGCTACCCAGCTAGGCAACTGGCTAGCCTGCTGATTTAGCTCGCTGACTTAAATAACTAGAAAGCTGACTTTACTGGCTGACTTAACCAGTTAGCTACCTAGGTAGCTACCTGTCTAAACTAGCTTTCTTAACTAGCTATCTACCTAGCTAGCTATCTAGGTAGCCAGCTGACATAACTAGCTGACTTTACTATCTAGCTAGTTGACATAAATACCTGACTTATATAGCTAGCTTTCTAGCTATCCAGCTGACTTAACTAGCTGATATAACTAGCTAGCATGAAGTATAGCCATCTGATTTAATTAGGTTTTTAAATAGCTAACCAGCTGGATAGCCAACTGACTTAATGAGCTGACATAAATAGCTAGCCAGGTGGTTTTCAGCTGACTTAACTAGCTGAGTTAACCAGCTAGTCAGTTAGCTAACCAGCTGATTTTACTAACTGGCTGCCTATATAGCAAGCTGCCTAGCCTGCTGACTTAACTAGATGGCTCCTTATGTAGTCAGTTTGCTAGGCAACTGATTTACCTTGCTGACTTAAGCTAGCAAGCTGGCTAGCCAGCTCACTTAACTAGCTAGGTGCCTACCTAGCCAGCAGGCTAGCTAGCTGACTGAACTAAATGTCTTGAACAGCTAGCCTGCTGGCTAGCAAGCTGGCTTATCTAGCTAGCTAGCTACCTAGCCAGCTAGTTAGACAGCTGACTAAACTAGCTGACTTAACCAGCTAGCCAGTTGGCTATCCAGCTAACTTAACTCAAAAACATCATTATCTAGTCAGGTATCTCTCTAGATGACTTAACTAGCTAGCTACCTCCCATGCCAGTTGACTGGCCAGCTCTCTTATATAGCTGAATTAACCACCTAGCCAGGTGGCTAGCCAACTGACTTAACTACCTCATTACTTAGCTAGCTGTTGGCCAGTCAGGTGATTTAATTAGCTGAATCAACTAGCTAGCTACCTAGCAAGATTGCTTATTTAATAGTTGGCTTACTAGCTAGCTACCTAGCTACCAGCTGATGTAAACATTTAGGTAACTAGCTAGCTACCTAACTAACAAGCTAACTTAGTTTGCTGTGTAGCTAGGTAGCTGACTTAACCAGCTAGCTAACTAGTTAGCTTACCCATTATCTAACGTGCTAGCTATCTGACTTAATCATCTGACTTAACTCCTTTGCTAACGAGCTTCCTAGGTGGCTCAAGCAGCTGACTTAACCTGTTAGCTAAATAGGCATCAAGCTGACTCATGCAGCTGACTTAACTCGTTAGCTCACTAGCTAGCTAACCTACTCAACTAACTGACCCAACCCATTTGTTTACTAGCTAGCTAGATGACTCAACCAGCTGACTTAACCAGTTAATTAACTAGCTAGCTACCTGACTCAACCTGGTGTCTTAAACCATTGGCTAACTTGCTAGCTAGCTGTCTTAACCAGTTGACTAAATTAGAAAGCTGACTTAAGTAGCTGAATTAGGTAGGTGACTTTACTTAGGTAGCTCACTTAATTGGTCAACTTAACTAGTTATCTAGTTGACTTGAATACCTGAATTAGTTAGTAAACTATTTAACTGGCTGAATAATTAGCTGACTTAACTAATTAGCTAACTAGTTAGTTAGCAGACTTAAGTAGCTGACATATATTTAGCTCACTAGTGAGCTAGCTAACTTAGCTAGATGACGTAGCTAGCTATCTGGTTAACTAGTAGACTTAGCTAGCTGACTTAACTAGTTGGCTAAGGAGATAGCTAGCTGACTTTGAGTTGGTTAATGAGTGAGCTAACTGTTTTAACTAGTTGGTAAACGAGTTAGCTACCTGAATTAACTAGTTGTTTAACGGGTTAGCTAGGTGAATTAACTTGTGGACTGATGAGTCGTCTGACTACTTAGATTGTTTAACATGTTGACTGCTTACTCGGCCATCTTGTTAGCTGGCTTAACAAGTTGGCCGACTAGTCAGCTGACTAATTAACTGGCTTAACAAGATGACTGACGAGTTGGTCAACTAGTTAGCCATGTTAACTAGTTGCCTGCTCGTTTGCACAACTAACGAGCTGGCCGACTATTTGGCCAAGAAGTTAGCTGACCTAATTGGTTGGTCAACTAGTTAGCTGTGCTAACTTGATTGCTGACAAGTTGGTCGACTAGTCAGACGATTGTTTAGCTCACTTTGCTATTTGAATGGCTAGTTGGTGACAGGTTACCTGACTTAACTACTCGACAAGCACGTGAGCCAACAGTTGAGTGGACTTGATTAGTCGGTGTGTGGGAGCCGACTGGTCAGCTGACGTAAAAATTCGGCCAGCAAGTGAGGCAACTTGTAAGCTGACTTAAGTAGTCAGCTGGCGAGTGAGCCGACTGGTCAGCTGACTTAACTAACCTGCCGGTGTGTGAGCTGAATGGTCAGTTGACTTTAGTTGTCTGTTGAGTGAGTCAACCGGTCAGAAGACTTAACTAGTTGGCCAGTGAATGAGCAGACCCATGGGCAGAATTAATTATTTGGTCATTGAGTGAGCCAATGGGAGAGATACCTTAACTAGTCGGCCAGCAAGAGAGCCACTTGTATGCTGACTTAACTAGTCGGCTGGCATGGAAAATGACTAGTTAACTGTCCTGTTGGCCTGCGAGCAAGCCGACGAGTTACTTGAAATTTTGGCTGGCCAGTGACCCAACTGGTTTGCTGACTGGTTGGTAGGTGAGTGAGGAGACTAGTTAGCTAACCTGATGGAAAGTGAGCGAGGCCACTAAATACCTG
>NW_007220771.1:0-792 GCF_000164805.1 Carlito syrichta | reverse complement strand
TTTAGTTTTCCCCATTCATTTTATTAATACAGAAAGTACAGATCTGGGGAAGATAACAGCAGAGCAAGTCATACTAAGCGAGTACCAGTGTGACTGAGTTTATGGAAAATTTTGTGTAGGAAAGTAAGTGAGCATGTGAGTGGCTAACTGAGTAGGGACTTGGAAGCAAGTAGTCAGGGATCTCCTGGTGAATCGGCTGGTACTTCAGCAGCTCTTCTTGGTCCCTAGCACTTCCCATGGTGAAAAAGCTGAGCGCAATTTTTTTAAAACCAAGAATCCCCTTCTTAGGAAGAAGCTGCCGGGGGAGATTGCTGGCTCCAGGTTCTGCTTCACTACTGCAGTGCTTGGCCAGACACTGGCAACAAGGGCTGTGGAGGGAGCATAGCAAGGGACCCCAGACAAAAGAGGCACCCTGCCACCATCTTGAAAATTGAGCAGGAAAGTGCTCTGGCTTGCTCACCACGGAGCAACGAACTTGACTGGAACTCTGTGACCAGCAGATTAACTATTAAGGGATTGATCAGGACCTGGAGGGAATATCCTGAAAGCACAAACTCCAGAGGGACAGGACGAGTGTTGAGTTTCAGATGCCTCACCCCCTATCTTGATTCAACTTCAGGACAAAGGATGAAGTCAGAAAAGAACGGGGAAGACTTCCAAAGAGATCAGTGGTGAGTCCAGGGTGATCCATACCCCTCCTCAGCAATCCTCTGAAAGTTAGACCCACATGGCTGGGGCTCAACTGAGAAGGACAAACCCAGGCAGAGCCTGGATGTCAGCCACAATAGGAGG
>NW_007220770.1:0-4613 GCF_000164805.1 Carlito syrichta | reverse complement strand
AGGGAGCTGTGATTCACAATCTCTCTGCACATCCAGGTGTTCACCAACAACTGTATGGCTAGTCTGGAACCCACTTCCCACTGCCTTGGAGTCTGTCTATGCAGTGGGGTTGTAGTTTTACTCCCTTGGTTCCCCAGCAGGTGGTGATATCACACGCTACAGTCCAGAGGGGAGTGAGTCTGCTATGAATCACAACATGCTGTGGCAACTTCACTGGGGGAATTCCCCAGGCCTGTCTCTGAGCTAGGGATGTGGAATGGCAGCCGCGAGCTCAGAAGATCCTGTTTGCGGACTTCACAGTCTGAAGTCGTGGGTGGCTTCAAGTATGAGCTGGGAATGACTGCAGTGGCCTCCCAGTCCCACCGCGGCAACTGCAGGAGCCACCTGGTACCACCCCGGTGACTGCAGAAGCCACCCAGTCCCACCCAGGTGACTGCAGGAGCTGCACGGTTTGTCGCAATATCCAAGTAGTGACAGATAGTGACAGTGATGGCTGAGCTCCCTGGGAAGAGCAGACTGTGGAAGATGGGGTCGGCAGTCCCTGTGACACACCTAGGGTCTTTATGGGTGTTCTCTTTCACAGAAGGTTTCACAGACCCTGCCAGCCCGTCACCATCTTCCTGGAAGTCCACTTTATTTTAATTTTTAAAAGAACGTGGGGTACAGTTCAGAGTTAGATATATAAACATTGATTATGCAGGGTCCCTGGTTGATGAAGTATGTCCCTCGCTTCCTTAGCAATATCCCTCCATAGCCAATCTCACCCCTCCCCTAAAGAGCTTTCCATGACTACCAATCACTTTCTTACACCACTATCAGTGATCAAGTTCAGCTCATGAGTGAGAACATATGGAACACTCTTGTTTGTTTCTATAATAAATCACTGAAAACTACCTACCACATATCCATCAAACGTTCTGCAATATCCTTATATCTGTCCATTTTTATGGCTCCATGATATTCCACTGTGTATACACCAAATTTATTTCATCCATTACAGTTTTGATGGGCAACATGTTTAGTACCATGTTGTTTGCAATTGTGATTAGAGCTGCAAAAAACATATTTGTGCAGGTATCTTTTTGGTAAAATGATTTGAGTTTCTCCAGGTATATTCTCTACAGGAGAATTACTGAGTCACCTGGCAGGCCAATATCTTGTCCCTTTAGAAAACACCACACTCTTTTCCAAAGACGTTGCTCTACTTTTCAGTCCACATACAGTGTAGAAGCATTTTTTCTTTCCCAAATCCTTACCAGCCTCTATTACTGTTTGTTTTATTAGTGATGGCCAGTCGTACAGGGGGTATGTGGTATTTCAAATTGGTATCATTTGCATTTCTTTGGTGATGAGTGAGGCTGAGCAATTTTCATGTGTTTGCTGGCTGCTCCTATGTCTTCTTATTAAAAGTGTCCAGTCACACATTTTGTACACTTTTCAAAGGGAATGTTTGTCTGATTTTTCTGAGTGTTTGAGTTTCTTGTAGATCCTAGATGTTATGCTTTTTTACAGATATATAGTCGGAGAATCGTTTTTCCCACTCTGTTGTCTGTATCCCTGTTCTTCTGATGGTTTCTTTTGCTTTGCCAAAGTATATTGATTTGAAGAGATCCCACTTGTCTAACTTACTTCTTACGGCATGGGTATTTAGGTTTCTGAAGAGGAATTAGTTTCCAGATCCAGTTTCCATAATGGTGACTCCTGTGTTTTCTAAGATTATTATAATGTGGTGTTTTACGTTTAGGTCTTTGATCCATTTAGAGTTAATGTGCATGGTGATAGTTAGGGGTCCTGTTTCAACCTTGTGCATGTGGTCAGCTTTTTCCCAGCACCATTAATGACTATGTTCTCCATTACCCATTGGGTCTTTGAGGTTTCTCCAAAGATGAATTGGTTGAGAATTTGAGAGTTTCATTCTCTATCTGATCCATTGGCGTAGGGACGTATTCTTGTACCAAAACCAGACTGTGTTGATTACCGTAAACATATAGTAAAGTTTGAAGTCTGGAATAGTGATAACTCCTGCTTTGTTTCTTTTGATAAGATTCTTTTGACTATTCTTGATTGTTTTTGGTTTCATATGAATTCTTTTATTTTTTTGCAGTTGTAGTTCTTCTCTGTCACACAGACTGGAGTGCAGTGACTGCTCCCCACCACTGCAACCTCGACTTGCTGGGCTGTGGTGATCCTTCCACCTTAGCCTTCCAAGTAGCCTGAATGACAAGCATGCGCTACCACTCCCGGCTGATTTTTGGATTTATTGTAGAGATGAGGTTTCGCTGCCAGGCGGGTCAAACCTGCGGACTCAGGCAATCCACTCATCCCTGCCTCCCAAAGTTGTGGAATTACAGGCTGAGCCACTGAGCCCAGCTCATATGATTTCCTTATTGTAATTTCCAGGTATGAGAAGAATGATGTTCACTTAATGGTTATTTCATTGAATCTGTATATTGCCTAAAAGGGTCGTTTTTACATTAAAGAGGTAAGCAAAGCCAGGGAAACAAGCATGTCAAATTGTCATTTATGACATTAGCCTCAGGACTTTGACATCATAGTGCGGGGGACTTTGACTACTGAGCAATCCTTAGGCTTCAAGGGCTTGTGTACAGTGCTCTGCCATATGTGGTAGACATGGTGGAATTCATTCCCAAGAAGTGAAGGAAACCATTTTTCACATCTATCCAAAAACTTCTCCAGGGATATGTCACCATTGAAGAACCCACTAAACGAGGAAGTCTTTTTTTATTGTTAGTAAAGCAGTATTTATTGAGAGGACAGAGAAACCTCCACACTGGGATGGGACCTAGGGGGCTGCCCATGATGTAGTCTTTTATTATTATGGTCACCGAATCCTATTGGAGCTTGGTTATACCACAACCACATACTATTGTAGCACTTTCATTTGTTTAGAAACTTTTGGATGCTTTTATTATGTCACAGCCTTTGATCCGTTTTTCTAACAGGATTTGAACATCACTTTAGCTAAGATCATCGTCAATTTTTCATAATTTTCATTATCTAAATTTTTATACTAATGCGGAGCCCAAATACTTAATACATTGTAAATATCCATGTTATTTTGGTTTATATATATTGGGCCCCAAATTATCTTTTTTCTGTGTGCCTGATTTTAAAAGCTTGGTGATTAAAAGTATCATATTAATCAGATAATTTGTTGCACAGTACAGCATTATTTCTTAGGTAGAGAAAATACTAGGGGTTCAAAGGAAATGCTCTTTTAAATATATAAATTCGGTTAAAATATAAAGGGAATGTGATTTTATATTTCCTTCAAATATATAAGGGAAACTTTTCTCTAAGGATTACACATCTGTAATATTTAATCAAAGTTAACAAGCAGAAAATACAGAGTGCACCAAGAAAATGTTCACAAATTTTAAGAATGGAAAAAGCTGTATTAAATAAAGATACTATTTTATTTTCTAAAATTTTAAAGATTTATTATGCATTCTGCCTTCTGAATAGCACTTACGTACACTGAATCTCAAGGTTCAATCATCTAAGCATCATATATATTAGGAATCTCAACAAGTTTCAATTTAGGCAGAATAAAACATGCAGAATTTATATAAGAAACACTGTATTTGTCAATTTTGGAGGCAGAATTATACGATGTATTCTAACATATTAAAAGGAAAAGGAGTTATCTTAGAGTATTATACACTTCTTAATAAATCAATCTCTGCATCATGAACATTTCTATACACAATCCTGAATCATAAACATATTTAAAGAAAAAAAAATAAACTAATGAAGTGAGTTGCATATTTTACAGCTTTCATGTATTTATTTATTTATTTTAATTTTTAAAAAAGTGAGTACATTTCAGAGTTATATTGATTATGCAGGTACCTGGTTGAAGAGCTATGCCCCTCGCTTCCTTAGCAGTATTCCTCCACAGCCAATCTCATTCCTCCCCTAAAGAGTTTTCCACGACTGCCAATCATTTATTTAAGGCACTATAAGTGATCAAGTTCAGCTCAAGAGTGAGAACATATGGAATTCTGTTGTTTGTTTCTGTGATAAATCACTGAAAATTACTGACCTCATATTCATCAAACGTTCTGCAAAATCCTTATATCTGTAATATTTTATGGTGGCATAATATTCCACTGTGTATATACCACATTTATTTTATCCATTCCAGCTTTGATGGGCAACATGGTTGGTAGTATGTGGTCTGCAATTGTGATAAGAGCTGCAAAAAACATACTTGTGCAGTTATCTTTTCTGTAAAATGATTTGAGTTCCTTCAGGTATATTCCCTACAGGGAAATTACTGAAGCAGATGCTAGGTCAATATCTTGTCCTTTAGAAACCACCACACACTTTTCCAAAGATGTTGCTCTACTTTTCAGTCCACATGCAGTGTAGAAGCATTTTTTCCCAAAAATTATTACCAGCCTCTCTTATTTGTTTTATTAATAATGGTCTGTCTTAAAGGGGGTATGTGATATTTCAAGTTGGTCTCATTTGCATTTCTTTGATGATGAGTGAAGCTGAGCAATCTTCATCTGTCTGCTCTCTGCCCGTATCTCTTCTTCTGAAAAGTGTCCGATCACCTATTTTTGCACACTTATTAAAGGGAATGA
>NW_007220769.1:0-4848 GCF_000164805.1 Carlito syrichta | reverse complement strand
CACTGGGGGAATTCCCCAGGCCTGTCTCTGAGCTAGGGATGTGGAATGGCAGCGGCGAGCTCAGAAGATCCTGTTTGCGGACTTCACAGTCTGAAGTCGTGGGTGGCTTCAAGTATGAGCTGGGAATGACTGCAGTGGCCTCCCAGTCCCACCGCGGCAACTGCAGGAGCCACCTGGTACCACCCCGGTGACTGCAGAAGCCACCCAGTCCCGCCCAGGTGACTGCAGGAGCTGCCCGGTTTGTCGCAATATCCAAGTAGTGACAGATAGTGACAGTGATGGCTGAGCTCCCTGGGAAGAGCAGACTGTGGAAGATGGGGTCGGCAGTCCCTGTGACACACCTAGGGTCTTTATGGGTGTTCTCTTTCACAGAAGGTTTCACAGACCCTGCCAGCCCATCACCATCTTCCTGGAAGTCCACTTTATTTTAATTTTTAAAAGAACGTGGGGTACAGTTCAGAGTTAGATATATAAACATTGATTATGCAGGGTCCCTGGTTGATGAAGTATGTCCCTCGCTTCCTTAGCAATATCCCTCCATAGCCAATCTCACCCCTCCCCTAAAGAACTTTCCATGACTACCAATCACTTTCTTACACCACTATCAGTGATCAAGTTCAGCTCATGAGTGAGAACATATGGAACACTCTTGTTTGTTTCTATAATAAATCACTGAAAACTACCTACCACATATCCATCAAACGTTCTGCAATATCCCTTATATCTGTCCATTTTTATGGCTCCATGATATTCCACTGTGTATACACCAAATTTATTTCATCCATTACAGTTTTGATGGGCAACATGTTTAGTACCATGTTGTTTGCAATTGTGATTAGAGCTGCAAAAAACATATTTGTGCAGGTATCTTTTTGGTAAAATGATTTGAGTTTCTCCAGGTATATTCTCTACAGGAGAATTACTGAGTCACCTGGCAGGCCAATATCTTGTCCCTTTAGAAAACACCACACTCTTTTCCAAAGACGTTGCTCTACTTTTCAGTCCACATACAGTGTAGAAGCATTTTTTCTTTCCCAAATCCTTACCAGCCTCTATTACTGTTTGTTTTATTAGTGATGGCCAGTCGTACAGGGGGTATGTGGTATTTCAAATTGGTATCATTTGCATTTCTTTGGTGATGAGTGAGGCTGAGCAATTTTCATGTGTTTGCTGGCTGCTCCTATGTCTTCTTATTAAAAGTGTCCAGTCACACATTTTGTACACTTTTCAAAGGGAATGTTTGTCTGATTTTTCTGAGTGTTTGAGTTTCTTGTAGATCCTAGATGTTATGCTTTTTTACAGATATATAGTCGGAGAATCGTTTTTCCCACTCTGTTGTCTGTATCCCTGTTCTTCTGATGGTTTCTTTTGCTTTGCCAAAGTATATTGATTTGAAGAGATCCCACTTGTCTAACTTACTTCTTACGGCATGGGTATTTAGGTTTCTGAAGAGGAATTAGTTTCCAGATCCAGTTTCCATAATGGTGACTCCTGTGTTTTCTAAGATTATTATAATGTGGTGTTTTACGTTTAGGTCTTTGATCCATTTAGAGTTAATGTGCATGGTGATAGTTAGGGGTCCTGTTTCAACCTTGTGCATGTGGTCAGCTTTTTCCCAGCACCATTAATGACTATGTTCTCCATTACCCATTGGGTCTTTGAGGTTTCTCCAAAGATGAATTGGTTGAGAATTTGAGAGTTTCATTCTCTATCCTGATCCATTGGCCTAGGGACGTATTCTTGTACCAAAACCAGACTGTGTTGATTACCGTAAACATATAGTAAAGTTTGAAGTCTGGAATAGTGATAACTCCTGCTTTGTTTCTTTTGATAAGATTCTTTTGACTATTCTTGATTGTTTTTGGTTTCATATGAATTCTTTTATTTTTTTGCAGTTGTAGTTCTTCTCTGTCACACAGACTGGAGTGCAGTGACTGCTCCCCACCACTGCAACCTCGACTTGCTGGGCTGTGGTGATCCTTCCACCTTAGCCTTCCAAGTAGCCTGAATGACAAGCATGCGCTACCACTCCCGGTTGATTTTTGGATTTATTGTAGAGATGAGGTTTCGCTGCCAGGCGGGTCAAACCTGCGGACTCAGGCAATCCACTCATCCCTGCCTCCCAAAGTTGTGGAATTACAGGCTGAGCCACTGAGCCCAGCTCATATGATTTCCTTATTGTAATTTCCCAGGTATGAGAAGAATGATGTTCACTTAATGGTTATTCATTGAATCTGTATATTGCCTAAAAGGGTCGTTTTTACATTAAAGAGGTAAGCAAAGCCAGGGAAAACAAGCATGTCAAATTGTCATTTATGACATTAGCCTCAGGACTTTGACATCATAGTGCGGGGGACTTTGACTACTGAGCAATCCTTAGGCTTCAAGGGCTTGTGTACAGTGCTCTGCCATATGTGGTAGACATGGTGGAATTCATTCCCAAGAAGTGAAGGAAACCATTTTTCACATCTATCCAAAAACTTCTCCAGGGATATGTCACCATTGAAGAACCCACTAAACGAGGAAGTCTTTTTTTATTGTTAGTAAAGCAGTATTTATTGAGAGGACAGAGAAACCTCCACACTGGGATGGGACCTAGGGGGCTGCCCATGATGTAGTCTTTTATTATTATGGTCACCGAATCCTATTGGAGCTTGGTTATACCACAACCACATACTATTGTAGCACTTTCATTTGTTTAGAAACTTTTGGATGCTTTTATTATGTCACAGCCTTTGATCCGTTTTTCTAACAGGATTTGAACATCACTTTAGCTAAGATCATCGTCAATTTTTCATAATTTTCATTATCTAAATTTTTATACTAATGCGGAGCCCAAATACTTAATACATTGTAAATATCCATGTTATTTTGGTTTATATATATTGGGCCCCAAATTATCTTTTTTCTGTGTGCCTGATTTTAAAAGCTTGGTGATTAAAAGTATCATATTAATCAGATAATTTGTTGCACAGTACAGCATTATTTCTTAGGTAGAGAAAATACTAGGGGTTCAAAGGAAATGCTCTTTTAAATATATAAATTCGGTTAAAATATAAAGGGAATGTGATTTTATATTTCCTTCAAATATATAAGGGAAACTTTTCTCTAAGGATTACACATCTGTAATATTTAATCAAAGTTAACAAGCAGAAAATACAGAGTGCACCAAGAAAATGTTCACAAATTTTAAGAATGGAAAAAGCTGTATTAAATAAAGATACTATTTTATTTTCTAAAATTTTAAAGATTTATTATGCATTCTGCCTTCTGAATAGCACTTACGTACACTGAATCTCAAGGTTCAATCATCTAAGCATCATATATATTAGGAATCTCAACAAGTTTCAATTTAGGCAGAATAAAACATGCAGAATTTATATAAGAAACACTGTATTTGTCAATTTTGGAGGCAGAATTATACGATGTATTCTAACATATTAAAAGGAAAAGGAGTTATCTTAGAGTATTATACACTTCTTAATAAATCAATCTCTGCATCATGAACATTTCTATACACAATCCTGAATCATAAACATATTTAAAGAAAAAAAAATAAACTAATGAAGTGAGTTGCATATTTTACAGCTTTCATGTATTTATTTATTTATTTTAATTTTTAAAAAAGTGAGTACATTTCAGAGTTATATTGATTATGCAGGTACCTGGTTGAAGAGCTATGCCCCTCGCTTCCTTAGCAGTATTCCTCCACAGCCAATCTCATTCCTCCCCTAAAGAGTTTTCCACGACTGCCAATCATTTATTTAAGGCACTATAAGTGATCAAGTTCAGCTCAAGAGTGAGAACATATGGAATTCTGTTGTTTGTTTCTGTGATAAATCACTGAAAATTACTGACCTCATATTCATCAAACGTTCTGCAAAATCCTTTATATCTGTAATATTTTATGGTGGCATAATATTCCACTGTGTATATACCACATTTATTTTATCCATTCCAGCTTTGATGGGCAACATGGTTGGTAGTATGTGGTCTGCAATTGTGATAAGAGCTGCAAAAAACATACTTGTGCAGTTATCTTTTCTGTAAAATGATTTGAGTTCCTTCAGGTATATTCCCTACAGGGAAATTACTGAAGCAGATGCTAGGTCAATATCTTGTCCTTTAGAAACCACCACCCCACTTTTCCAAAGATGTTGCTCTACTTTTCAGTCCACATGCAGTGTAGAAGCATTTTTTCCCAAAAATTATTACCAGCCTCTCTTATTTGTTTTATTAATAATGGTCTGTCTTAAAGGGGGTATGTGATATTTCAAGTTGGTCTCATTTGCATTTCTTTGATGATGAGTGAAGCTGAGCAATCTTCATCTGTCTGCTCTCTGCCCGTATCTCTTCTTCTGAAAAGTGTCCGATCACCTATTTTTGCACACTTATTAAAGGGAATGTTTGTCTGATTTTTATGAGTGTTTGCATTTCTTGCGTTTCTTAGATGTTTTTCTTTTTTACAGATATATAGTTGGAGAATCATTTTTCCCACTCTATTGGATGTATCCCTACTCCTCTGATGTTTTCCTTTGTTTTGCAGAAGTATATTAATTTGATGAGATCCCACTTGTCTAACTTACTTCGTATAGCATGGGTAATTAGAGTTCTGAAGAGGAATTAATTTCTTGTTCCAGTTTCCATAACAGTGTCTCCTGTGTTTTCTAAGAGTATTATAATTTGGTGTTTTACATTTAGGTTTGATCCATTTAGTTAATGTGTATGGTGATAGTTAGGGGTCCTGTTTCAACCTTGTGCATGTGTTCAGCCTTGTTCCAGCACAATTTACTGAATATTTTCTCCATTATCCAGTGGATCTTGGAGTTTTTTCAAAGATGAGTTGGT
>NW_007220768.1:0-3842 GCF_000164805.1 Carlito syrichta | reverse complement strand
TGTAGAATTCTGCTGGAATGCCATCTGGACCAGGGCTTTTTTTTTTTGTGGGTAGTTTTTTTATTACATAGTCGATTTCCTTGATTGTTATTGGTCTATTTAGGGTCTCAATTTCTTCTTTTTTCAATCTAGGTAGGTTGCGTGAGGTCAGAAAGTCCTCCATTTCCTTAAGGTTTTCAAGCTTGTTTCCATACAAGTGTATGTAGTAGTCTCCAATGATCTTTTGTATTTCTTCAGGGTCAGATGTGACTTCATCTTTTTTGTTTCTGATTGTTCTTATTTGGGATTTTTCTCGTTTTTCTTTGTCAGTCTAGCTAGGGGACCATCGATCTTTATCCTTTCGAAGAACCAGTGTTTTGTTTCAATGATTTTTTGTATTATCTTTTTGTCTTCTATGTCTTGGATTAGGACTTTTATTTTGCTTTCCTGGATTCTTCTGTTGAAGTTAGGGTTTTTGTGGTCTTGCTTTTCCAGCTTCCTTAGGTGGCTTGTTAGACTGTTAATTTGTGCTCCTTCCATTTTCTTCATGTGTGTTTGTAGGGATATAAACTCCCCTCTTACTACAGCTTTTAAAGTGTCCCAGAGATTTTGGTAAGATTTTTCTTCATTTTCATTTGTTTCCAGGTATCTTTTTATCTCTGTTTCAATTTCATCATTGACACAGGAGTTGTTTAGCATCATGCTGTTTAGTGTCCATATCTTTGTGGTTTTGGGGCGACCTTGTTGATGTCAATGTTTATTTTTATTCCACTGTGGTCCAAGAAGGTGCATGGTAGAATTCTCATCCTTATAAATTTACTCATGCTTGATTTACAGTCAATTATGTGGTCGATCTTAGAATACGTTCCATGTGGTGATGAGTAGAATGTGTATTCTCTGGTCTTTGGATGGAGTGTTCTGTAAGTATCAATTAAGTCCATTTGGTCCAAAGTCACCTTGAGGCTCCAGATCTCCTTGCTGACTTTTTGTCCTGATGATCTGTCTAGGGTTGTGAGAGGGGTATTCAAGTCCCCTGTTATGATGGTGTTAGAGTTAATATCTTTCTTTAGTTTTCCTAGCAGTTGCTTTATGAATGTTGGTGCACCTATGTTGGGTGCACATATGTTTAGGATAGATATTTCTTGTTGATGGATTGAACCTTTTATCATTATGTACTGGCCTTCTGTATCATTTTCGATTTTTAATAGCTTGAACGTTATTTTATCTGATATTAAGATTGCTACTCCTCCTTTCTTTTGTATTCCGTTCATCTGAAAGTTTGTTTTCCATCCTCTTACTTTAAGTCTGTGGGTATCAAGTCTAGTGAGGTGAGTCTCTTGAAGGCAATAGATTGTTGCCTGATGATATTTTATCCCTTTTGCCATTCTAGTCTTTTCAGTGGTGCATTTAGTCCATTCACATTTAGGCTATTAATTGAAATGTAAGAGTTGATCCCTGTCATAAGGTTCTTACAGAGTTGTTGTTCCTGTTTTGTTTGTTGTCTTTCTTTGGGGTTTGGAGTTGGTTCATGTGTGTTTTAAAAATTTTGCCTGTACTTTTGTGAAGAATTTTGTTCTTTTCTTCTGTGTTCAGTACTTTTTTAAGTGTTTCTTGTAGAGGTGGCGTGCTGGCAGCCTAGGTTTTTAGGGTTTGGATATCTGGAAAAGATTTCAATTCTCCCTCACTAATGAAGCTTAGCTTGGCTGGGTAGGTTATTCTTGGTTGTAATTGTTTATTTTTCAGAACTTTGAAGATAGGGCTCCAGGCTCTCCTAGCTTGAAGGTTTTCCATGGATAAATCTGCGGCTATTCTAATTGGTGTTCCCCGGTAGGTAGACTGGCCTTTTTCTCTTGCTGCCTTTAGGATTTTTTCTTTTATAGCTACTTTGTTTAGGCGAATTATTATGTGTCTGGGAGTTGGTCTTCTCATTTGTTGTCTTGTAAGGGTTCTCTGAATTTCTTGTTCTTGAATTTTTGCATCAGTGATGAGATGAGGGAAGTTTTCTTGGATTATTTCATGGAATTTTTTTCGAATGTGACCTCTGACTCTCTCTCTGCCTCAGAAAGGCCAATTACTCTTAGATTGGGTCTCTTGAAGTAATCATTCATCTCCTGAAGGCTTTGTTCTGACTTTTTGAGCTTCTTTTCTATGTTTTTGACAGTTTGGGTTAGTTCTGTATTTTGGTCTTCAAGTTCTGAGATTCTTTTTTCTGCTTGGATAATTCTGCTATCCATGCTAATTAGTTTGTTATTTATTTCCATCACAGTATTCTTTACTGCTGTTATTTCTGTCATCAGTTCCTTCCTATTTTCCTCTTTTCTCTCCTCAATTTTTTAAATTCTCTCTATTAATGCCTTGATGACTGGGTTGTTGCTTGTGACCAGTCATTCTGGGGGCTCTTCATTGTTTGTGTTCTGAAATCTGCTTTCTCAGTGTCTGACCTCCCAGGGATCTGTGTGAGCCCTGTGTTCGTCTTTTGGGTTTTCTTCATTTTTGCGGATTTTTCCTCCTTACTTTTCGCTTCCCTCCACTTCCCCGTCTTCTTTAATTCTGTTATTCAGAGGTGGAGGCGTTTCTTTTACTTCTTTTGTTCAATCTCCTATTCTTCCTAATATATTTCCTCTTGCTTTGTTCAGTTCTGGAGTTGGACTGTGGGTTGAGGGCAGATCTTTTGTAGTTTTGGGATTTAATTAAGGGGGGAGCTGTGATTCACAATCTCTCTGCACATCCAGGTGTTCACCAACAACTGTATGGCTAGTCTGGAACCCACTTCCCACTGCCTTGGAGTCTGTCTATGCAGTGGGGTTGTAGTTTTACTCCCTTGGTTCCCCAGCAGGTGGTGATATCACACGCTACAGTCCAGAGGGGAGTGAGTCTGCTATGAATCACAACATGCTGTGGCAACTTCACTGGGGGAATTCCCCAGGCCTGTCTCTGAGCTAGGGATGTGGAATGGCAGCGGCGAGCTCAGAAGATCCTGTTTGCGGACTTCACAGTCTGAAGTCGTGGGTGGCTTCAAGTATGAGCTGGGAATGACTGCAGTGGCCTCCCAGTCCCACCGCGGCAACTGCAGGAGCCACCTGGTACCACCCCGGTGACTGCAGAAGCCACCCAGTCCCGCCCAGGTGACTGCAGGAGCTGCACGGTTTGTCGCAATATCCAAGTAGTGACAGATAGTGACAGTGATGGCTGAGCTCCCTGGGAAGAGCAGACTGTGGAAGATGGGGTTGGCAGTCCCTGTGACACACCTAGGGTCTTTATGGGTGTTCTCTTTCACAGAAGGTTTCACAGACCCTGCCAGCCCGTCACCATCTTCCTGGAAGTCCACTTTATTTTAATTTTTAAAAGAACGTGGGGTACAGTTCAGAGTTAGATATATAAACATTGATTATGCAGGGTCCCTGGTTGATGAAGTATGTCCCTCGCTTCCTTAGCAATATCCCTCCATAGCCAATCTCACCCCTCCCCTAAAGAGCTTTCCATGACTACCAATCACTTTCTTACACCACTATCAGTGATCAAGTTCAGCTCATGAGTGAGAACATATGGAACACTCTTGTTTGTTTCTATAATAAATCACTGAAAACTACCTACCACATATCCATCAAACGTTCTGCAATATCCTTATATCTGTCCATTTTTATGGCTCCATGATATTCCACTGTGTATACACCAAATTTATTTCATCCATTACAGTTTTGATGGGCAACATGTTTAGTACCATGTTGTTTGCAATTGTGATTAGAGCTGCAAAAAACATATTTGTGCAGGTATCTTTTTGGTAAAATGATTTGAGTTTCTCCAGGTATATTCTCTACAGGAGAATTACTGAGTCACCTGGCAGGCCAATATCTTGTCCCTTT
>NW_007220767.1:0-3873 GCF_000164805.1 Carlito syrichta | reverse complement strand
TGTAGAATTCTGCTGGAATGCCATCTGGACCAGGGCTTTTTTTTTTTGTGGGTAGTTTTTTTATTACATAGTCGATTTCCTTGATTGTTATTGGTCTATTTAGGGTCTCAATTTCTTCTTTTTTCAATCTAGGTAGGTTGCGTGAGGTCAGAAAGTCCTCCATTTCCTTAAGGTTTTCAAGCTTGTTTCCATACAAGTGTATGTAGTAGTCTCCAATGATCTTTTGTATTTCTTCAGGGTCAGATGTGACTTCATCTTTTTTGTTTCTGATTGTTCTTATTTGGGATTTTTCTCGTTTTTCTTTGTCAGTCTAGCTAGGGGACCATCGATCTTTATCCTTTCGAAGAACCAGTGTTTTGTTTCAATGATTTTTTGTATTATCTTTTTGTCTTCTATGTCTTGGATTAGGACTTTTATTTTGCTTTCCTGGATTCTTCTGTTGAAGTTAGGGTTTTTGTGGTCTTGCTTTTCCAGCTTCCTTAGGTGGCTTGTTAGACTGTTAATTTGTGCTCCTTCCATTTTCTTCATGTGTGTTTGTAGGGATATAAACTCCCCTCTTACTACAGCTTTTAAAGTGTCCCAGAGATTTTGGTAAGATTTTTCTTCATTTTCATTTGTTTCCAGGTATCTTTTTATCTCTGTTTCAATTTCATCATTGACACAGGAGTTGTTTAGCATCATGCTGTTTAGTGTCCATATCTTTGTGGTTTTGGGGCGACCTTGTTGATGTCAATGTTTATTTTTATTCCACTGTGGTCCAAGAAGGTGCATGGTAGAATTCTCATCCTTATAAATTTACTCATGCTTGATTTACAGCCAATTATGTGGTCGATCTTAGAATACGTTCCATGTGGTGATGAGTAGAATGTGTATTCTCTTGTTCTTTGGATGGAGTGTTCTGTAAGTATCAATTAAGTCCATTTGGTCCAAAGTCACCTTGAGGCTCCAGATCTCCTTGCTGACTTTTTGTCCTGATGATCTGTCTAGGGTTGTGAGAGGGGTATTCAAGTCCCCTGTTATGATGGTGTTAGAGTTAATATCTTTCTTTAGTTTTCCTAGCAGTTGCTTTATGAATGTTGGTGCACCTATGTTGGGTGCACATATGTTTAGGATAGATATTTCTTGTTGATGGATTGAACCTTTTATCATTATGTACTGGCCTTCTGTATCATTTTCGATTTTTAATAGCTTGAAAGTTATTTTATCTGATATTAAGATTGCTACTCCTCCTTTCTTTTGTATTCCGTTCATCTGAAAGTTTGTTTTCCATCCTCTTACTTTAAGTCTGTGGGTATCAATTCTAGTGAGGTGAGTCTCTTTGAAGGCAATAGATTGTTGCCTGATGATATTTTAATCCCTTTTGCCATTCTAGTCTTTTCAGTGGTGCATTTAGTCCATTCACATTTTAGGCTAATAAATTGAAATGTAAGAGTTGATCCCTGTCATAAAGTTCTTACAGAATTGTGTCCTGTTTGTTTGTTGTCTTTCTTTGGGGTTTGGAGTTGGTTCATGTGTGTTTTAAAAATTTTGCCTGTACTTTTGTGAAGAATTTTGTTCTTTTCTTCTGTGTTCAGTACTTTTTTAAGTGTTTCTTGTAGAGGTGGCGTGCTGGCAGCCTAGGTTTTTAGGGTTTGGATATCTGGAAAAGATTTCAATTCTCCCTCACTAATGAAGCTTAGCTTGGCTGGGTAGGTTATTCTTGGTTGTAATTGTTTATTTTTCAGAACTTTGAAGATAGGGCTCCAGGCTCTCCTAGCTTGAAGGTTTTCCATGGATAAATCTGCGGCTATTCTAATTGGTGTTCCCCGGTAGGTAGACTGGCCTTTTTCTCTTGCTGCCTTTAGGATTTTTTCTTTTATAGCTACTTTGTTTAGGCGAATTATTATGTGTCTGGGAGTTGGTCTTCTCATTTGTTGTCTTGTAAGGGTTCTCTGAATTTCTTGTTCTTGAATTTTTGCATCAGTGATGAGATGAGGGAAGTTTTCTTGGATTATTTCATGGAATTTTTTTCGAATGTGACCTCTGACTCTCTCTCTGCCTCAGAAAGGCCAATTACTCTTAGATTGGGTCTCTTGAAGTAATCATTCATCTCCTGAAGGCTTTGTTCTGACTTTTTGAGCTTCTTTTCTATGTTTTTGACAGTTTGGGTTAGTTCTGTATTTTGGTCTTCAAGTTCTGAGATTCTTTTTTCTGCTTGGATAATTCTGCTATCCATGCTAATTAGTTTGTTATTTATTTCCATCACAGTATTCTTTACTGCTGTTATTTCTGTCATCAGTTCCTTCCTATTTTCCTCTTTTCTCTCCTCAATTTTTTAAATTCTCTCTATTAATGCCTTGATGACTGGGTTGTTGCTTGTGACCAGTCATTCTGGGGGCTCTTCATTGTTTGTGTTCTGAAATCTGCTTTCTCAGTGTCTGACCTCCCAGGGATCTGTGTGAGCCCTGTGTTCGTCTTTTGGGTTTTCTTCATTTTTGCGGATTTTTCCTCCTTACTTTTCGCTTCCCTCCACTTCCCCGTCTTCTTTAATTCTGTTATTCAGAGGTGGAGGCGTTTCTTTTACTTCTTTTGTTCAATCTCCTATTCTTCCTAATATATTTCCTCTTGCTTTGTTCAGTTCTGGAGTTGGACTGTGGGTTGAGGGCAGATCTTTTGTAGTTTTGGGATTTAATTAAGGGGGGAGCTGTGATTCACAATCTCTCTGCACATCCAGGTGTTCACCAACAACTGTATGGCTAGTCTGGAACCCACTTCCCACTGCCTTGGAGTCTGTCTATGCAGTGGGGTTGTAGTTTTACTCCCTTGGTTCCCCAGCAGGTGGTGATATCACACGCTACAGTCCAGAGGGGAGTGAGTCTGCTATGAATCACAACATGCTGTGGCAACTTCACTGGGGGAATTCCCCAGGCCTGTCTCTGAGCTAGGGATGTGGAATGGCAGCGGCGAGCTCAGAAGATCCTGTTTGCGGACTTCACAGTCTGAAGTCGTGGGTGGCTTCAAGTATGAGCTGGGAATGACTGCAGTGGCCTCCCAGTCCCACCGCGGCAACTGCAGGAGCCACCTGGTACCACCCCGGTGACTGCAGAAGCCACCCAGTCCCGCCCAGGTGACTGCAGGAGCTGCCCGGTTTGTCGCAATATCCAAGTAGTGACAGATAGTGACAGTGATGGCTGAGCTCCCTGGGAAGAGCAGACTGTGGAAGATGGGGTCGGCAGTCCCTGTGACACACCTAGGGTCTTTATGGGTGTTCTCTTTCACAGAAGGTTTCACAGACCCTGCCAGCCCGTCACCATCTTCCTGGAAGTCCACTTTATTTTAATTTTTAAAAGAACGTGGGGTACAGTTCAGAGTTAGATATATAAACATTGATTATGCAGGGTCCCTGGTTGATGAAGTATGTCCCTCGCTTCCTTAGCAATATCCCTCCATAGCCAATCTCACCCCTCCCCTAAAGAGCTTTCCATGACTACCAATCACTTTCTTACACCACTATCAGTGATCAAGTTCAGCTCATGAGTGAGAACATATGGAACACTCTTGTTTGTTTCTATAATAAATCACTGAAAACTACCTACCACATATCCATCAAACGTTCTGCAATATCCTTATATCTGTCCATTTTTATGGCTCCATGATATTCCACTGTGTATACACCAAATTTATTTCATCCATTACAGTTTTGATGGGCAACATGTTTAGTACCATGTTGTTTGCAATTGTGATTAGAGCTGCAAAAAACATATTTGTGCAGGTATCTTTTTGGTAAAATGATTTGAGTTTCTCCAGGTATATTCTCTACAGGAGAATTACTGAGTCACCTGGCAGGCCAATATCTTGTCCCTTTAGAAAACACCACACTCTTTCCAAAGACGT
>NW_007220766.1:0-3923 GCF_000164805.1 Carlito syrichta | reverse complement strand
TTATGCAGGGTCCCTGGTTGATGAAGTATGTCCCTCGCTTCCTTAGCAATATCCCTCCATAGCCAATCTCACCCCTCCCCTAAAGAGCTTTCCATGACCACCAATCACTTTCTTACACCACTATCAGTGATCAAGTTCAGCTCATGAGTGAGAACATATGGAACACTCTTGTTTGTTTCTATAATAAATCACTGAAAACTACCTACCACATATCCATCAAACGTTCTGCAATATCCTTATATCTGTCCATTTTTATGGCTCCATGATATTCCACTGTGTATACACCTTATTTATTTCATCCATTACAGTTTTGATGGGCAACATGTTTAGTACCATGTTGTTTGCAATTGTGATTAGAGCTGCAAAAAACATATTTGTGCAGGTATCTTTTTGGTAAAATGATTTGAGTTTCTCCAGGTATATTCTCTACAGGAGAATTACTGAGTCACCTGGCAGGCCAATATCTTGTCCCTTTAGAAAACACCACACTCTTTTTCCAAAGACGTTGCTCTACTTTTTCAGTCCACATACAGTGTATAAAGCATTTTTTCTTTCCCAAATCCTTACCAGCCTCTATTACTGTTTGTTTTATTAGTGATGGCCAGTCGTACAGGGGGTATGTGGTATTTCAAATTGGTATCATTTGCATTTCTTTGGTGATGAGTGAGGCTGAGCAATTTTCATGTGTTTGCTGGCTGCTCCTATGTCTTCTTATTAAAAGTGTCCAGTCACACATTTTGTACACTTTTCAAAGGGAATGTTTGTCTGATTTTTCTGAGTGTTTGAGTTTCTTGTAGATCCTAGATGTTATGCTTTTTTACAGATATATAGTCGGAGAATCGTTTTTCCCACTCTGTTGTCTGTATCCCTGTTCTTCTGATGGTTTCTTTTGCTTTGCCAAAGTATATTGATTTGAAGAGATCCCACTTGTCTAACTTACTTCTTACGGCATGGGTATTTAGGTTTCTGAAGAGGAATTAGTTTCCAGATCCAGTTTCCATAATGGTGACTCCTGTGTTTTCTAAGATTATTATAATGTGGTGTTTTACGTTTAGGTCTTTGATCCATTTAGAGTTAATGTGCATGGTGATAGTTAGGGGTCCTGTTTCAACCTTGTGCATGTGGTCAGCTTTTTCCCAGCACCATTAATGACTATGTTCTCCATTACCCATTGGGTCTTTGAGGTTTCTCCAAAGATGAATTGGTTGAGAATTTGAGAGTTTCATTCTCTATCCTGATCCATTGGCCTAGGGACGTATTCTTGTACCAAAACCAGACTGTGTTGATTACCGTAAACATATAGTAAAGTTTGAAGTCTGGAATAGTGATAACTCCTGCTTTGTTTCTTTTGATAAGATTCTTTTGACTATTCTTGATTGTTTTTGGTTTCATATGAATTCTTTTATTTTTTTGCAGTTGTAGTTCTTCTCTGTCACACAGACTGGAGTGCAGTGACTGCTCCCCACCACTGCAACCTCGACTTGCTGGGCTGTGGTGATCCTTCCACCTTAGCCTTCCAAGTAGCCTGAATGACAAGCATGCGCTACCACTCCCGGTTGATTTTTGGATTTATTGTAGAGATGAGGTTTCGCTGCCAGGCGGGTCAAACCTGCGGACTCAGGCAATCCACTCATCCCTGCCTCCCAAAGTTGTGGAATTACAGGCTGAGCCACTGAGCCCAGCTCATATGATTTCCTTATTGTAATTTCCAGGTATGAGAAGAATGATGTTCACTTAATGGTTATTTCATTGAATCTGTATATTGCCTAAAAGGGTCGTTTTTACATTAAAGAGGTAAGCAAAGCCAGGGAAACAAGCATGTCAAATTGTCATTTATGACATTAGCCTCAGGACTTTGACATCATAGTGCGGGGGACTTTGACTACTGAGCAATCCTTAGGCTTCAAGGGCTTGTGTACAGTGCTCTGCCATATGTGGTAGACATGGTGGAATTCATTCCCAAGAAGTGAAGGAAACCATTTTTCACATCTATCCAAAAACTTCTCCAGGGATATGTCACCATTGAAGAACCCACTAAACGAGGAAGTCTTTTTTTATTGTTAGTAAAGCAGTATTTATTGAGAGGACAGAGAAACCTCCACACTGGGATGGGACCTAGGGGGCTGCCCATGATGTAGTCTTTTATTATTATGGTCACCGAATCCTATTGGAGCTTGGTTATACCACAACCACATACTATTTTAGCACTTTCATTTGTTTAGAAACTTTTGGATGCTTTTATTATGTCACAGCCTTTGATCCGTTTTTCTAACAGGATTTGAACATCACTTTAGCTAAGATCATCGTCAATTTTTCATAATTTTCATTATCTAAATTTTTATACTAATGCGGAGCCCAAATACTTAATACATTGTAAATATCCATGTTATTTTGGTTTATATATATTGGGCCCCAAATTATCTTTTTTCTGTGTGCCTGATTTTAAAAGCTTGGTGATTAAAAGTATCATATAATCAGATAATTTGTTGCACAGTACAGCATTATTTCTAGAAGAGAAAATACTAGGGGTTCAAAGGAAATGCTCTTTTAAATATATAAATTCGGTTAAAATATAAAGGGAATGTCATTTTATATTTCCTTCAAATATATAAGGGAAACTTTTCTCTAAGGATTACACATCTGTAATATTTAATCAAAGTTAACAAGCAGAAAATACAGAGTGCACCAAGAAAATGTTCACAAATTTTAAGAATGGAAAAAGCTGTATTAAATAAAGATACTATTTTATTTTCTAAAATTTTAAAGATTTATTATGCATTCTGCCTTCTGAATAGCACTTACGTACACTGAATCTCAAGGTTCAATCATCTAAGCATCATATATATTAGGAATCTCAACAAGTTTCAATTTAGGCAGAATAAAACATGCAGAATTTATATAAGAAACACTGTATTTGTCAATTTTGGAGGCAGAATTATACGATGTATTCTAACATATTAAAAGGAAAAGGAGTTATCTTAGAGTATTATACACTTCTTAATAAATCAATCTCTGCATCATGAACATTTCTATACACAATCCTGAATCATAAACATATTTAAAGAAAAAAAAAATAAACTAATGAAGTGAGTTGCATATTTTACAGCTTTCATGTATTTATTTATTTATTTTAATTTTTAAAAAAGTGAGTACATTTCAGAGTTATATTGATTGTGCAGGTACCTGGTTGAAGAGCTATGCCCCTCGCTTCCTTAGCAGTATTCCTCCACAGCCAATCTCATTCCTCCCCTAAAGAGTTTTCCACGACTGCCAATCATTTATTTAAGGCACTATAAGTGATCAAGTTCAGCTCAAGAGTGAGAACATATGGAATTCTGTTGTTTGTTTCTGTGATAAATCACTGAAAATTACTGACCTCATATTCATCAAACGTTCTGCAAAATCCTTATATCTGTAATATTTTATGGTGGCATAATATTCCACTGTGTATATACCACATTTATTTTATCCATTCCAGCTTTGATGGGCAACATGGTTGGTAGTATGTGGTCTGCAATTGTGATAAGAGCTGCAAAAAACATACTTGTGCAGTTATCTTTTCTGTAAAATGATTTGAGTTCCTTCAGGTATATTCCCTACAGGGAAATTACTGAAGCAGATGCTAGGTCAATATCTTGTCCTTTAGAAACCACCACACACTTTTCCAAAGATGTTGCTCTACTTTTCAGTCCACATGCAGTGTAGAAGCATTTTTTCCCAAAAATTATTACCAGCCTCTCTTATTTGTTTTATTAATAATGGTCTGTCTTAAAGGGGGTATGTGATATTTCAAGTTGGTCTCATTTGCATTTCTTTGATGATGAGTGAAGCTGAGCAATCTTCATCTGTCTGCTCTCTGCCCGTATCTCTTCTTCTGAAAAGTGTCCGATCACCTATTTTTGCACACTTATTAAAGGGAATGA